>NC_065506.1:48068605-48068782 GCF_006386435.1 Epinephelus moara | reverse complement strand
AATGGTGTGATGTGTGACACAGTGCTGGTACCTCTAATTGATTACCTGCCCTCTGTGAGAGGCTCCAGGTGTGCCCAATCAAGTTTGATTGAGAAGACTACACTATAAGAACCATGCCACTAGGACCTCTCATTATATGCACTGACGATAGTCCCTTGAGGACTGAAACGTTTGCTG
>NC_065506.1:47957477-48068567 GCF_006386435.1 Epinephelus moara | reverse complement strand
TCATTATATGCACTGACGATAGTCCCTTGAGGACTGAAACGTTTGCTGCTTGTTTGTCTGTGAAGATCCCCAGTAAAATGATCTTTCATTAAGACTCTCAGTCTACATTTGTTTTCTGTGTGCGAGTCCTTTTCTGCTTTTTGGATAAATGTACCCACAGTATTGTTAGACTGAGAGAATGATGTGTGGAGACAGGGTGGTAGGAGGGAGTTACCTTTCAGCCCATATCTCCTTTGATCATTCAGAGGATTACTAACCTGTTATAATGAAAGCAGAAGGGATTGTATTTCTTGAGCTAACAGTTTGCACATTAATTATATTTCCTCATTTTGCTCAGTTAAATCAAAGACAAAGGTTTAGCTGCGTCAGGATTTAGAGGTCTTTGTAATGTGAACGTTGTCAGTGTTCATTTGTTCTGTGTGATTGGATTTTTAATGAATGTGCTTTGTGCTTTTTGTGTGCGTGCTTGTGTGTGACAGCTGGCCCCGACCTGTAGTGCCTCTTTGGTGAATTCAATGAAGATCGTCCAGAACCCAGTGGCCACATGTGACCAAGTCTACGCCCTCATTCAGAGCCTCACCTCCCAGATCCGCAAAAGGATGGAAGACCCCAAATCAGCTGGTGAGCTGAAATCCTCTGTCAATTAGACCTATATTATTTGTTTTGTTAAGTTTTATACTTACATTATCCCACATGTTTCCAAGAATGTTCAAACCCTGAGAAATCTGTAATTTTATTCCAGGTAACGGTGCATTTTATTCGGTCGCATGTCAGTGGCGTCACATCCTCTTTACCCCCTCGAGTCTCTCTAACTTCAGGGGAAACTCCAAGTCAGAGAGTCAGGAAGGAATCACACACAGTTTTACTCAGTAACAGCATTTTATTACTGTCACACTGCATAATGTTTTTCATTAATTACATGTCATTTTGCAACACAGTAATCCAGTAGAGACCTGATTTATTCATACTGTATTTAAATATCGATCCAGCCTTCTGCGATGTGCGACTATGGCAAGTGGCTCATGCCAGCAACCAAGCTCATGTGTTTGGTAAGCTATATGGGTAGTCACTTCATCAAATGGTGACTGAGCAAGTTGCATAAGTTAATGTTACTTGCAGCTGTTTGATTAGAATGAAATTACATTACGTGAATAAAACCTTAATCTGTGAACATGGTTTCTGCCTGAGTTGTGTCAGGTTTTAATGCACATTGATGGTTATTTAACAGTGAAGACAACAACTCCCATGATCCCACAATACTTCACAACACTTCATGACGTCATTAAAGTCCATCTTTTGTTACTGTTTTAATTAAAAGACTCCTAGCAGCAAAACTTCCATACTGTGTGTTTAATAGATGAACTGGTTTTATTTGTGGCCCTCAAAGGGAATAAAAGTGATGTGTGAAAAAGTCTTTGCAGAAAGAAAGTTCAAGTTTGATTTTTGGTTAAAACACACAGTGAGAAATAATCTCCTCTTGTTCACCTGTCACCAGACCTGCAGCTGTACCACAGCGAGACACTGGAGCTGATGCTGCAACGCTGGTCCAAACTCGAGAGAGACTTCCGCATGAAGAATGGCCGCTATGACATCAGTAAAATACCCGACATTTATGACTGTGTGAAGTACGATGTCATCCACAACGCCACTCTGGGCCTGGAGGACACGCTGGAGCTGTTCAGACTGTCTCGAGCTTTGGCTGATGTCGTCATCCCACAGGTGAGAGAGAAAGAGAGGAGGAAGAGTAAGGAGGACCACCACAAAGAAACATTACCTTTAGCTTTTTGTGCTTAAGAACAGTTCAGAGGTTTCTTTTTGCAGTTTTTAAAAAAAAATAAGAATTCAAGATAATTGTAAAGAATCTAAAGGAATGCACAGATGCTCAACTTAAAAATGAATTTACTTAAATTCTGCACAAAAATCTGTAAAGACATTTTATTTATTGACTTCCTTATATCCAAGGAAGTTTCATGGAAGGTCCTTCATACTTTAAAAGGCAAGGACGTTTTAATTTGAGGACATTTCTTATGTGTTTGCAGGAGTATGGCATAAATAAAGTGGAGAAGTTGGACATAGCATACGCCTACTGCCTCCCACTGGTAAGAAAGATCCAGCTGGACCTGCAGAGGACCCACGAGGACGAGTCTGTCAACAAACTGCACCCTCTGTGAGTATATTTGATCCAGGCTGTCTAGATGGGACCTTGTGAGGCAAAGTGTTTGGGCTAACTGAATATTTTGGAGCATCCAGCTCACTGGTGTCTTATTGGCAGGTATTCTCGCGGAGTGATGTCTCCTGGGCGCCATGTCAGGACACGGTTATATTTCACCAGTGAGAGTCACGTCCACTCCCTGCTCAGCATTTTCCGCTACGGAGGCCTGCTGGATGTAAGCAATCAAACGTCAGTCTCTCAGAGCCTTGAGTGTGTTTCTCAGATGGGGGTAAAAGTTAAATCGGAGGTTTTCTGTGTGTGTTTGCGACAGGAGGAGAAGGACCAGCAGTGGAAGCGTGCCATGGATTACCTCAGTGCTGTCTCTGAACTCAACTACATGACTCAGATTGTCATCATGCTTTATGAGGACAACAATAAGGTAGTGTTTTTGTTCACTCTTGTGACGTACAGCCTCCGTGGCACGTGGCTCACATGACACAGTGTCATCCTGGTAGCACCTGTTGTCTGTGTGTGTATACACAAAAGTATAAACTTGACCCACTTGTAAAAAGGGCATCAGTTCCCAGTGTATAATTTTAAAGTGAAATATTTGAGATTATCAAAAATTTTGAAGCTCCTTCTACATAAAATTGCCTCTTATGAGTATTAAACCTCAACCTGTTGGTAACAGAAATGTGTCCATATCACTGTCGACTGAAAACTGACAGAACCAGTTGCTGTCATCCAGTGCTCGTTCAGATTTGTACCGTTCTGCACTTATTTGTTGAACTGACAGCTTCTAACTTCAGTCATTATTTTTGCCAATATAAAGTGTTTATTCAGGCAGAGTTTACGTTTGGCTTCTTTTGTTTTAAGTGTTTTCTGGTATCTTGCGTCAAGGAATATAAAGCGTTTCTCTGCCACTCAATCAAGTCCCAATGCTTACCATAATGCACAGATTCGATTGGCTTAGTAGCATCACACAAGATGATTTAACGCACGCAGTTGCTCCAAGAGTTCCTGATTGCTAAACCAGTGCTGCACTCTAAAGGCTAGAAATGTTTCACTGTTAAAAGAGACAGTCTCCGTTAAAATATAATAATCTAATATATATTAATAAACATCAAGGGCTAGATATGAATAAGCCAACAGATAAACAGTATGAACATTTAAAAAAGTCTCAAAACACTCTCTCTAACATCTCTGTTGTTCCCCCTAAAGGAGCTCACCTCAGAGGAACGCTTCCACGTGGAGCTTCACTTCAGCCCTGGTGTCAAAGGCGTCGAGGAGGAGGAGAACGCACCGACCGGCTTTGGCTTCAGGCCCGCCTCTGCAGAGGTGGCACGACAGGTAGAATCAAATAATCCAGGCATTGTCACCATGGTATTGTTCTGTAGATACACGTAGCATCGTGTGCAATGCGTCTTCTTCTCTGCTCATTCAGAACGGGCAGAAACAGACCGACCCCGGCAGCCTGGAGGACCTCTCTCGAGACGAGACAGACCGCGCCGTGCCGCTGTCTGAGCCAATTACCATTCAGAGGAGGTCCCCGCTCATACGCAATCATAAGACTGGATCCATGGAGGTGATGCAGATTAATCTAACCAAGTCGTAGCAAGAAGCAGACTCATCATTAGATGGTGTATGATTTAGTTACTTATATAAGTAAGAACTCTGCGGTTCTTGCCTCTCCTCTTGTCCAAGGTCATATTTAATTCTACAAACCAGCAGCCTGCTGGAGACTGATGCACAAAATCAAAAACACTCGAGCTACCCTGTTACCACTGTCTGAAGGTTGTGTGTTTGTGTGTGTGTGTGTGTTTTCCACCAGGTTCTGTCAGAGACATCATCCTCCAAAGTGGGCAGTTATCGCCTCTTCTCGTTATGCTCGCGTCAATCCCCTGAGATGAAACAAAGTGGATTAGGTAGGTGTCATAATGCACTGTTTCCATGGCAACTGTGTGTATAGATAATAGTGTGAAATGGCTCAGAGTGATGGGGACGGGTGGGACAGGTTTCATCAGATGACTTTTGATCCGGGAGGATGTAATCATAAATGGAAATCATCACTCTGAGGGCTGATTTCACTGTGTGTGCATGGAAGCAGCTTGTCTTCACATCATTTCTCTAGATGGAGAATGTTTGTTGATACGTTTGCTTGTTTCTGAAGACAACTAGTCTCCAAATACAAGGTACTGACTAATGATAAAATAGTGACTGATCTGAATCAGTCTTCAAACAGTATTTTACATCTGACTTTATCCCAGCATTGAAACTGTTAGTCCACTTTACAGGACTGAGGTATTGTCCTGAAATAAACTGTATCTTGCATGGAGAATCTCTGTGTGACACTGTGAGTATTGTTTGTCTGGAAGATGAGCCCAGTGTTTCTAACATGGGCTCAGTGTGCAGTTGTTTTGCATGAAGTTAGTCACTGTGAGATTGTTTCCCCCACTCCACTCGTGTGAACTAAATGTGATGAGAGTCATCAAATATGTGAACCAGCGGCACGTTCAGATGCTCAACTGAGGCGTTAAATTCTATTCAGAGTTTAAGTGTCAACTTAAATGCAGCTTCATTCAGATTAACATTTCACTGCCTCCTCTTTCCACTGCAGTGAGCCTCAGATCATTTTCATGACTCTGCAGGCTGTTGAAAGGAAAATCCACCCAAAGTTGCATTTCTGTGCCAATATTGTTGTTTGGTGGTCAGTTTTTCTTATCACAGTTTGCTGTTTGTTGAATCATATTGAGCACATATACAGTGGTGACTCTCAGCTGTCTAAAATATCCAAAATGTACATTAAGTTTTTTTCTCAGTCCCCCTCAGAATAAAAGAACAAATACTTACAGGAGCCGTTTTGTGCTGATGTTAAACAGTCGTACAGGAAGACATTTTTCAGACAAAGGTCACCAAGACTGATCTGACTTTGTTGCCTCTGACTCTATTTTCTCTTTCTGTGCTGCTCTTTCGTGCTCTCTATTTGGACATAGTGATGTCAAAACTGTGAAATGCAGGAAATCAGTAAGTTAAGGTGAAAGAGGGAACGTGTATACACTTATTTACAGAATCACACTGAAAGAAATAGTTCACCCAAAAAGAATATAAATTGTATATAGTATTTATATAGTATTCCCTCAGCTCTCTGTGGTCCCAGAGATGGTTTTATATCAAATGGCGCGGAGCATCTTGTATCCATTTGTTGGCTCATGGAAATCCAAATGCAGCTATTTTTGTTGAACTTTTAAATAAATAATTTTCATATCATCCTCCTGTGAAGGATTTTTTTGTGTGCATGTTTCAGTCCCAGGAAGAATGGAAATCCATGAGCTCAGGAGTGGATACAAGTCACCTTGATAATGCTGCTCAGGAGTTTTCAGAAAGTTTTTGTACATTTTACAACCTTTTTTCGCTTTCTGTTTTTTGCACTGTTATGATTTCACTTATCTGGTGCTAAGCTCTCCTTAGAGCTGGAGTGCAGGACTTTTGTGTCCCCCTCTGGCAGTGAAAGTAATAACACAAACAAACACTGTTGGTGCATGCCGATAAGGTATGCCTGCAGTGGGGCTGGGTATTGGTGCTTGATATCTATAAGGTATGGGCAGAAACATCCTAGCACCAAGCAGTATTGAAATGTCTCCAGTCAAACAATAACTGCATTCAATCTTTTTAGCGCCAGGTGATCGGATCCAGGATCATACCGACTTCCTGCCCATCAGCAAAGTTTTTGTTGCAGCTGTCTTTGGAGCCGCTCTCCTCTGGGCGAGTCAAGCTAACAAAGCAGCAACGGCTAACATCCAACACGAGCCGTTAAACAGTCACAACAAACACACACTGATACTTAAAACGGCTCTACTCTGTCGTTAAACCTGTGAATGACTGATAGGTAACATTAGCCTTGTGATGCTAACAGTTAGCCCTGTCAGTGTGTGTGTGCGCGGGTGGACTCTCACCAACTGTCCTCAGCACAGAGCTCACACTCCCACAGCAGCAGCTTCAACCCAACAGTCTGTGGTGTGTTTAAGTCGAGCACACTGTATTTACAGTGTTGGCAGTTAATTCTGGTTAGATGCCACCAAAATGTTCAAAAGTACAGCTATACCACACACCCTTCTTTTCACATCATGTGTATCAAATGAAATACTCTATGGGTATTTGTATCACCTTAAGGGTAATGGTATCGTAATTTTTTATACCATACCCAGCCCGATCCTGCAGGTGAGCTAGCTGATGCTCCATAGCTACAGTCTCCCACCTCTCCCCACCCCAGGAGCTCTCTTCAAGTCTTTTTTTGACTTTTATCTGTCCTCTGAACACCAAGTTTCTTTTTTTAATTGGAGCATCCACTCCACAAAATTTTCTCGGACTCTAAGGATTTTCTGCTATCAGCCACGCTCCTGGCTGGTGCTCCTCAGCAACGGTCTCTCCCTCCTTCCTGCCCTCTTTAGCTCTGGCTGGTTAATGTAAAATGCATCACTCGGTGCTCCAGTGCCAGCTTTCCCTGGTGGTGTTAAGTTTAATCAGCATTGTGTGAAGTTGTTTAGCCAGGGCTTGAATTAGTGGACAATTATTAATGTATAAATTCCAGTATTCCAGCTGTAACTGCATTTGATAGAAAACTTTTTCTGCGACCACAGACCATCAGGGAAGGTCAGTGCTGTATAGAATTGATATTGATTTTGGGTGAACTATTCCTTTGACATATTGATTGTGTCATAAATTGATAAGAAAAACTGTGAAAGGATTTCAGGGTGGATTTTTCCTTTTAGCTTCAGTGCCTGGCCTGTTTAGCCTCTTGTTAGGAGCACAGAGATGTTGGTATGAGATGCATGCTTTCCTCTGGGTCTTGTATCTGCCTGTCTGTCCCCTTTTCTCTGTTTTTCTGTTTCTTTTCTGTCTTTCCCTGTGTCTCTCTCTCTCTCTCTCTCTCTCTCTCTTCTGGATAGTTCTGTGAGTAACAGCATGATATGTAGCGATAACTAACCCCCCCACCCGCCCCCCTCGCAGGCTCTCAGTGCGCCGGGCTCTTCAGCACCACTGTCCTAGGTGGGTCCTCTAGCGCCCCTAACCTGCAGGACTACGCACGCGCACATCGCAAAAAATTCTCCACCAGCAGTCTATCCTACAAAGACGGTACGTGTTTGAGACCGCGCTCCTTCACAAACCTGCACAGGGCAACAGCAGATCAGTGTCTCACACATTAGATGGAAACTAGTGTCAGTTTGACATCCTGAGCGATTCCCTGGGGGGAAACTGGGCACGTAAACATTAAGTAGAGATGTGTCCTGTAGATAGGGTTAGTATGAAGAAGCACTGATTAGAGTAGTTAGAGAATGTGCACATTAACAGCAGCAGGACTTAACTGGGCTGGAAGAATATGTGCTTTATGAGTAGGCAGAGAATTAAAGGGATAGCACAGACTTTTTAAAGTGGGGTTGAATGAGGTTCTTATCCATAGTGAGTGTATCGCATACAGTAGATGGCAGGTGGCACATCCCTAGGTTGGACATGGAAGCTAAGCAATGTACTGTTGTGGAGGGGGGCAGCAGCAAAAGGTATTTAAGACACCTAAAAAAAAATCTGTAACAGTTTAAGTGCGCGCTATATTGACCTACCTTTCCATTAGACAGCCCTGTCTGACAGGGAACACGTTAACAACTTGAGTTCCCCATCTACCGGTGTGTCTTCATCACAGGCACCAGGCTCCATTGTGTTATTGTGTGACTTTGGTGAATCTGAACTAACCCTTTAAAACACCAAAGTCACACAATAACACAAACTAACTAACAGATCGAGGCAGCGGTAAACAAGCAGCTCCTGTGTTCAGCGATGTTAAATCGCTGTTTTTTTCAATGGAGTCTGGCTCTGAAGAGAGAGCGATAGAAATCACAGACAGTAAGGTAAAGCAGTGAAAATATCCTAAATATTACATACACCTAAACTGGTAATTTAAACATGTTTTGCTGCTGCCTCCGTCCACAGCAGTACATTGCTTAGCTTTTGTGTGGCACCCCAGCCTGGGGGAATGACATCTAATGTATGTGATACACTGACTGGATAAGAACCTTTTACAACTCCACTTCAAAAGATCCAAACTATCCCTTTTAAATGAAATAAACATCATGTATGCCCATACATGTATTTTATAGTTTTAGTAATTTCTGTATTTTTAGACTCCATGTTCATTCTAGCCACCAAAACCACTGGATTTTTCCATCTTCTTTTATTTCCTCCACACCACTTTGAGTGAAATTGGTGTATTTCTTTTCAGCAGTTCGTATACATGCTGCCTCAGGCCCAGTTTAGATTATGTGTAATCTGAGTGAAGAACACAACAGGAAACATGGCAAAAGCCACAGGATTTGCCAATAATAGCAACATAGAATAGTAACAAAGGCTTAACTTAATGCAGTATCACATAGTAGAGTACTCTAAATGTACGCTTGGTTTGTGGAGTCAGGTTAATTTCCTGCAGAGTTACATAAACTTGCCTGATTATGTTCTTTCTGTCAGCTGTCGTATTAACTTTGCAGTGGACTTGTCATTTTAAACAAGTCAGCGTTGAGAGTTTGTTGGTTCCAGAATGTAGAGATGTTATTTTCACTTTGAACGGCAAACAATATGATTTTTATTTTTGAGCTACTGCATGTATGAAGCAGCTGTTCACCAGTACGTGTCCGTTAACTTCCCTTCATTCTCACGATCATGATCTTCCCATGTTTTCTTTTGCATGGTTCATGGCTGCAGTGACTTCCTATTACAGTCTGTTCAGTGGTTATAATTAAATACAACCATGTTTGTATTACAGCCCCTTAAATTTACAAGTAGCCAAACATCTGGAGAGATTTTGATATCACTGCTAAAATAAGAAATATTGGTGATACTCCCAAGAGAAATAATCTGATGTGATACATTTTGACTCAATAGCAGAAGTCATACAGCAGTTTTACATTCTCATCATCCACCTTTAATTTTTTTCTACATATGTTGTCCCTCTGCTGATGGAGTCAGAAAGCTAAGGCTGCAACTGTGCGCAAATATTATTCAAACAACTTCTTGAATAATATTTGATGTGAAGAACGGTCAATGTTAAATTCAAGGGCTTAATGATGCATCAAATATGGCCACCATGATTGTGTACCTGGTGATGTCTGTCGTCAGGTTGTCCAGTAGGTGTCACTGTGGTATTACACAGAAGTACAGTCTCCTCTCAGCTGCCATCCTCCTGGTTGTCTCACATGTAGCCTCGCTGTTGGTCTTTGTCATCCATCTTGTTGTTACACCTCCTTTTCAAGGAAGCATTGTGGTCTCGATGCAGTCGAGTACGCCCAAATTGTGCTGATTCAGTGCATGCTCCTCCGTGCCTGTAGCGTTGGTGCCATTTTTTAGATTTGTTTCCGTGCTGAAGCATCTTAATCCTGCTCAGGTTCAGCAGTTGATTTTTCATTGTTGTCTCAGTACATGACAGACAGGCTGAACAGTGTTTACTGGGACTGTTGTTTATCATGTCGTGGTTAGACCTCGTGAAGGGTTAGGGCTGAATATTGGGCATGTTTCTTGAAGTTTTAACGTTCTTGGTGTGTACTCTTCACCTCCTGAGTTAAAACATTTCATCTCACTTTGTCATCAGAAGATGTTCCATCCATGTGTTGCCCCACAGCCATCCTCAGACATCTTCAAACATCAGATATCTCTAACAGTAAATGCAGTCAGGGCTCCTTTACAAACTGGATCAGAGAGGTCTGATTTTTAAACCAATAGGTTTAGGTGCTGGTTGATCCTTCCACTGTTGCGTCCACATTAGAGAAGAACAGGGAAATGATTAAACATGATTATACAAGTCACTGTGGCTCATAGTAACACTAGTGATTTTTTTTTTTTTTATTTCCTCAGAGTTGTTGTCTATGCCGGCAGTAAAACGATTTTCTGTGTCGTTTGCAAAGTTTCCGACTAATGGTACGTCTGCTTCTTTCAAGTATTTTTCCACTTCACCTCCCTTTGTCTTGCATGTCTTCAAACTTTTATTTTTTGACCTTGGGTTTTGGTTTTTTTCCCACATGGCCCTCCAGCATTCCAGGTTTCCGTTACCTTTTTTTCTAATGATTTATTTATTTTTGTTTACTCATATGCTTTGGACTCTTACTTTTCTAACACTACCTGACATTCTCTTTCTAACCAGGGTTCCCACTGGTACTTGAATTTGTAAAATTTCAAGAAATTAGGAGACAGGGAATGTCAGCAATTTTTATAAAGGCCTCATGGTAGTGTAGCACAGAACACAGACATCTACACACCACTTGTACCTAAAAAAAAAACAGTATATCAGCAGGGAAACATTTCCAATTTGCAGTATTTTACAGCATTTTACCCAAAATCTATTCACTGCATAGACTTCACTTATAAGTGATGGGTGATTAAAGCAGGGGTTGGCAGTTTTCTGAAAAAGGCAAAAAACCCAACAGAGTTTGAAAATACACCCTCCTCCTGCAGCTCTCTCCTGTCTGTCCTAGGCCCCTCCCACCAGACAACCACAGGCATATGCATGCGCTTCATACAGTCACCTAGTGTTTCCCATACATTGATTTATTTTAACTTGGTTCATTGTAGATTTGTGCGCAGCTCAAAATCTTAGCCCCTCCTTGCCCCGCTCTCTGTGTTTATCAGACCACAAATGAGACGAGAATTAGCTGCTAGCCACCCCACGGTCCTTCCGCCTCGCTCCCCACCGCTGTGGACTGCTTTTCCAGGAGAAGAGCGGGCAGCAGCTTGGAGACAGACCTTTGGGCAGCAGCTGTAGCAACTCAAATTCGTGGGTCAAAGCGGGCTGGTAGCCAGCAGCAGGGCTGGGTCTAACTTGTGTAATGGCAGCAACAGAAAGTTTGCTGACCTAGTGGGGAGTTGGGGCGGTCTGGGATCAGACCCTGGCATTAGAGTTTACATTGTTTGATTTTGTATAGCTCCAAACTGAAGGTCTGTGCCCGTTAAATCCAATACACAGTTTCTGCGTCTGTGTGTCTGCTAGGATCCACCTTGGTCTGTGTGACGTAAATGTTGTCACCCACAAATGTCTGTGAGGGCTCGTTCCGACCCCTTTGTGGACTTCCACGTGCAGCCCATTTTTTGTGACTATGTGGACTGTAGGCACAGCAAGCACACCGACTGCACATGCCCCAATCTCTTGCTCCACACTCCAGTCCAAAACATTGCTGTCAAGCCAGCCGCCTCACCATGTTGAAGTTAGTTTTAAGTTGGATATTAGAACGACATTCACTCTGGACCAAACAGCATCTTCTTAGTTTAACTTTCATCCGATGTTGGTGGTAGGAGGACGGGAGCCTCACCTCCCAGCCCTCCTGTTAAATACTGGGGACTGAACTGGACCGTTAACTGTACTATGAATAGAACCACGTTTTTGTCTGTGTAACCGCAGCTGTCTGTGGACGTTCAATGTGGAACGTCTAAGCCTTAAATCCCTTAGGCAGGACACACTGACTCAAGGCGCTAGCCAACGTTAGCTGTATAAACGTGAACTTGAAGCCGCAGCCGTGAACCTATGGCTCCTTCTGGCAGAAGACTAAACTATGAGCAAAGTTTTCTTCCCATCTTTGAAATGCTTCGCTGATTTTAACAGGTTTTATTTCATTTATTGTCATTCTCCGCCATTGCACTTCCTTTCTGCATTCGTAGAACAGCCAATAGGAACGCCCTCTCTCTGAAATGACCTGTGATTGGCCAAAGTCTCCCATTTCCAGAACCCAATAACAGAGCCAAGAGGAGGTGCAGAAGACTAGTTTTCTCTTAGACCACTTAAATTACAGCATGCTCAAAGGTTATTATGGGATTTTTCCCCAATGACGTCAAGATGAAACTGCCTACCCCAGCTTTAACAAAAGACTGTCTAACAAACTGAATCATCCTCGACTGCCCTACAGTAGGTTAAAGCAAGGTTTTGCTTACCTCAGTTAACTATAGTAAACATTTCACAAACATTCACTGTAAAACCTACATTTACCTCACAAATTTTTACTGTGGCACCTTTTCAAAGTATAATTTAGTGTCTGGCAGTTCCTGTTTTCCACTTGAGTCCAGTTTAAATCAGAGACTCAGCGCTGGTTTACTTCCCTTTGTGCATAATGACACAAGCCTGAATCAGTAAGTGCGTTCACTTGTATTTAATTAAGTGAGATACTGTCGGCTTTCTGCAGTATTTTGATTTCTTGAACATCGTATATTAGGGATAGGTGATATGGCCAAATCTTTTATCACTGTATATGTAATTTTATATCTCAGTGATGATATCAGTTACCGACACTGTTTCGCAAATAAAATGGAGAATGAAGGAAAACAACACAACAGACTTTCATGAAACAGTTCTTTAATACAGCTCAGCCTGGGGATAAAGGATAATATATCTGTTGTAAATCCAGCCTGAGTCTGATTTCATTTTAGTTTACTGTCTCGCAGTGCTTCATTACTGCTGTTTACATGGTGCATAGTGGTTGCCATGGTTACTGTGGCCTTGCCCCTGCATTCATCTGGCTGAACACTGAGGCCGTTGTTCAAAACCAGAGCAGTAAATTGAGATCTTGGTAGTAAAATACAGTATACATGCAGTGAACACAACATTTGTTTTTGGACAGTAAATATAGTGCAACAAAGAAGGACTAATCTTGGCGACAGGCTAAATAAATCCCTGTTCTGATCCTGCTGGAGAAGAGACGGGTCAGTACTGGAGTCATTTATCTGGGCTGTCTCTCCCTCTGTCACGTTAAGACAAAATAACCAGCGGAGTAAAGAATCTGGCACAACTTCGCCTCCTTCAAAAGTGCATGGATAATGGGAATATTTATAGAGGTCAAAACTCCAGCAGCACTTGTAGTCCAAACAACTTTACTGTGATGCCAGCGTTTTTCTTTTTAAAGTCATAACCGATATCAGCAAATATTTTGTTACATTCATTTCTGGAGGTCAGTGTCAAAACAATTTATTAAAGGGCCACTTTAATTTAGCGTCACACTCCCATAAAGTTTGGGGACTTGCAAGAGACAAAGGAGATTGAGAATGGAAACAGCAGAAGATAAGAGATCCTGACTTTTAGTCCCTGTTGTGGGTCGAGCTCCAAAAACACTTGATCCGACTCTTCCAGTTCAGCTCAGTAGTGTCTGTCGTTAGGTCTTTCAAACGTCTTTGAACGCTCTTCGTTTGTTGCGCAGAACTTCTGTTAGAAATGGGGATGCACCAATTTATCGACTGAACATTGGTATCGGACAATATTCGCTTTGTTGACTGCCATCAACCTATCAGCAAATAAGATGACATTCACAGATGTCAGTGGCCGATGTTTTTACATTGTGTCACATCGATTTTGCGCAGGCTTAGAAGTAGAGCTTGAGAGTGACGGCTACAAACTTAAATTAATGAGCAGGTACAGGAAGAATACAATGACTGAGATGGCTAGTAACGTTAGCAGCCAGCATCCCCCCGTCTCCGGGACAATAGAAAACGTGTTTGGGATAAACAAAGATCTTCCTCAGGACAAAAGGACACAGTAAACTCACTGTCATCGCATCAGGGGACGCGCTCTATCGTTTAGCTGATAACACCACATTGTTAACAACAAATCTGTGTTGATATCAGCAGGAGGACTGTGAGTTAACGTTAGCTGGTAGCAGCTGGTGGCTGCAATAACAACTCATGATGGCTGCATTGAGTAATATTATGATGCGTTCAAACTCTATTCAGTACAAATGAGTAATGTGCGAAGGTAAATTATAACGTTCTCATGATGTGTTCAGCATAATCGATTTAGGCGAAAACAAATCACTACAGCTCTTTAAATGAGTTTTTTTAACAGCAATATGAAATAGATATTAGAGAGGGGATTATGATGTATATAGTAAAAAGGTTATTTTTTTGTTGTTGTTTTTTTTATGCCTTTGTGCCAGCAGTAGCCATTCCCAGAGACCTTATGTTTTCCGCGAGAATTTCTTCAGTTTGGCACAAACGTACGGATTCAACCATGAAGTGTTTAGATTTTGGTGATCAAAGGTCAAGGTCACTGTGACTTTGACTTTTCCATTCTTGTGAGCTCGATATCTCAAGAATGCTTTGAGGGAATGTCTTTAAATTTTACACAAACGTCCACTTGGGCTCAACAACTAACTGGTTAGATTTTGGCGGTCAAAGGTCAAGGTCACTGAGACCTTGCATCCGTCTCATTCTCGTGAACGTGACATCTCTGGAACACGTTGAGGGAATTTCTTCAAATTTGGCACAAACATCCACTTTGACTGAAGAATTTACAGATTAGAATCTGGTGGTTGAAGGCCAAAGGTCAAGGTCAGTGTGACCTCACAAAACATGTTTTTGGCATTAACTAACTAATGAAGGATTTTTAAGTTACTATAAAACAGTCCAGTTATGTCCCCGGCACAAAAGGGGCAATAAAAAACAACATTATAAAATAAACAACAATATAAAAACATTGGTATCGGCTAATGGCCAAATTGTTAAAATATCGGTGTTTCAAAATCTGTGCTTCCCGAGTTAGAAATGAGCCGCCATGTAGAGATAACCCCGGTCATCCTGAGCCACAGAAGATAAACTGCACAGCAGTACTCCCCGTGACCAGTCAAGGGACTTAAAAAATCTGTTATACTATATAATTAGTCTCTTTTTGGACCTCTACTAAAAACCAGATTCATCATTCCTGTTTTAAACTTTAAGCTTCATCTCTCTTCACTGTTTTCATGTTTGAAAAGCAACATAATAAAGCAAAGCGCCTCATGATGGAGGTTTGTACTGAGCCAGGGGTGGGAACCCTGTTTAACATCCTGCATTCAGTTTGTAAATTGATCACCATTTCCCAGTAATTCAGTTATCTTTCCTCCAGTGGACAGATGTGTGTGTGTGAGTGTGTGTGTGTGTGTGTGTGTGTGTGTGTGTGTGTGTGTGTGTGTGTGTGTGTGTGTGTGTGCGCTTGTGTGTGCATGTGTACACAGTGATTACATAAAATACACACCTGCCATCATTGTGAAGGATGTGAATTGAGCTTATTGTTGAAACGCCACCAGCAGCACATGAATGTTTAACCCTTCCTCTGACCTCAGCTCCATGCTAACCTGGGATCTTTCTGCCTATGTTATGGGGATTACTGGGTGAATATGGTTCAGTCACAGCTGACTGAGCCAGGATCAGCTCTTACTGACAAACAGAGGAAGTGTTAAACCATTGTTCATCTCATCTCCTGTCTGTTCTGACGGAAACATCAGTCAGTTTTGTTTTGATCCATAAGCACACACATGCTTTTGAATGTTTTCAGTGCACAGGTGTGGTCGTCCAGATATTTAATTATTAACGAAGAAGTGCAATGACTGTTTGTGGCTACGACTGAATGTCTCTACTTCGCTTTTTTATTAATTTTGCTTCATTTCTTGAGTGTATTTCTCAATGAGGCAGAAGGGAAGCATTAACAATAAGATGGTGTTGTGAACCAACCAGTGACTTTGTCTGTTTGGAGACCAGGATGGTTTGAATGTTTTAAATTCAGGCAAGTTTTGGTCAGTCTGGGTTTTTGTACATCTGATTTCTCTGTTGTTGGATTGAAGTTGGATTGTTTCGTATTAAGTTTTCTGTGGTTTAACGAGTCTGTCGGGCATTAATGTTCATCCACAAGCGTTTTGGTAGCGAGTTTCTGCCAGAGTCGACTCATCAACCAGAGCAGTAACGTGTGAACACGACAGTCGGATTTCAAACTGACAATTCACCCTAAAATCACAACTACAAAATAAAAATATTTGAAAAACTCAACAACAATGTCTCTTTCCAGAAATCATGACTTGGTTATTAAAGATAATCCGCAGACCTTGTTGTGAGCAGTTTCATGTAGGAACTGTTTTCTTCGACCGTACTACACTCGTCGAACATATAGCCGTGCAGAAGGAGGCATACATCTACTCAGGGACAAGAGACTTGTGCTCGTAACATTGCAAGACATAAACATTAATGCAGGCTTCACACAAGGTCCTTGAAATGCTTAGATTTTGAGGGGAAAAAATAAAGTACTGGAATACCTTGAAAGTAAACCCCTTTTTTTAAGTGCCTAAAATTAATTGAAATTCAGCTGAAGCGCACACAGTGTTTCACACAGTATTAGAGTGTGTGGTGGTAGCTGACGACGACGGGAGAATGGGCAGTGACAGCACATTTTGTTTGTTTGATACATTTAAGGGACATGCTCATTTAAAGGGGAAAAAAACATTTTATGTTCCGTCTCTAAATTCTGATGTTTTTGTGGGTCAGTGAACGCAGCGCAGGCGAAGCTCTTCATGAGTTTATTTTTGTACTCAGCAGCAGTTTGAGACTCGCAGGGTGGAAAATTGATCCGTCAATCTGATCAGAGCTGATCAGCTCAAAGAGGAGCAGCTGCTGCGAGTGAATTCAGAGTTTTAGACCCGGCAGAATGAACTGTTAAGTTTTACTTTCAGTGCGCCTGATGTTCTGCTGCTCCGTCTGTGTCCCGAGTGTGATCTGCTCATAGACAGCGTGGTGTTATAAATAACAGAGCGGTATTTTTCAATAGCACTCCTAATAAATGGTCCAGCTCCACAAAAATATTTGTGGCGGCAGATGTTTTAACTGTGTCAAATTGCTATGAATAAATGACTGTGGGAAACCCTGACATAATGCTGTCTCATATTTTGACCAACATTGTGTTGATCAAGTCATGGTACACATTGTACTTTATCTATACTCTGCCCCGCTCTGAAAAACCCCAGTGAAACCAGTAACCCTTGTGGGCATGACTAAACTTCACATGACTCACAAGCTGGCTTGTCACTTTTATTTGTTTTCCTCTCTCTTCTTTAGATCGCTGGTGCCGAAAACTCAGAGTTAAACGTAAGTTTCAGGTGGCATCGTTTCCTCACTCTGCTTTCAGATGGTTCTGTTTTAAAGAGGACTTTAACTCTCTCAGCGATGTGTACTCCTTTTCGTAACAAGGTGACGGTTCTGTCTGATTTCAGCTAAGCGCAGCAAGCTCTTTCCCTCTGCACTTGCTCCGTGTACAGGCCACTCACTGGATGGGAGTTGAGTTACAGTGAGTCTCTGTGGTTACGGTGATGGTCTCGCTCTGAAACTTCTGGATTGGACTTTTTGAAGCGCAAAGAAGTGGTGCATTATGGAAGTATAAGCACCAAAGCTCTCATGCTGCTCAAAGGCTTTGTTGAGGATTTTTTAGAATAGAATAGAATAATGTTTATTCAGACATGTTTAAAAGAAACAAACAAGCTTTGGTTAGAAAAAAAATAAAAAAATAAAATAATAAAGAAATAAAAAATGAAAGACATGAATAATCAGGTTGTGTAAAGGTCAGCCATTCAGCAAGTCACACAGTTATGCCTAAAATGAGTGTGATAAATAACCCTTCACTGAAAAGAGAGACATTGATCACTTCATTTATTTGTTTAACACAAAGTAATATTTGAAAATGTAACCTTTGCTTCGATTGAAGTCTGAAAAGCTTGAATAAGTACTGTATGAGGTATGAACCCTGTGAATGGCGTCCTCCTTGGCTGAGCTGTAATATTAGCTAGCTCAGTGGTGCTAGGTGAACTAGCAGTAGATGCACGCTTCCTTCTGCGCAGTAATACGGTTGGCGGGTGTAGTTGAGTAGAAAGAAAATAGTTCCGTAATAAAACTGTTTACAACAAGGTCTGTGGATTATCTTGAGTAACCATTTCATTTTGATTTGGAACTGTTGTTTAAGTTGATACCCTACACTCAGAGTAACTTTCACACACTACATTAGCATGTGTCTCCTCTCACATATATTATCCACCACAGGAACACAAGATGACACAGTGGCTCCACTTCTCTGGTGCACTGCAGCAGGTACGACGGCCCCCCGTGTGGTGATGCAGTTCTGTGTTGGCACCAAATGTCCATCTGCAGTTTTGTGTAATCAGCGTAATAAGATGACATCAGTTGCCAAAATTGTTTGTTGATGTGGACACAAGATTTCTCTGCACATGTAAAAGCTTCTGCAGTGTGTGTTTGGGGAGGTGGCTGCGACGCTGTGGTTAATTTTAGGCTACGCCGCTTCCTGTGAGTGTCCTGTGTCGCACTTGCTCCTTCGTGGATTCTCATGAATTGGATCAATGTTATTTTTACAGTAAAACTGAGACGCTGCAGAGGAGCAACACAGTGTGTGTGCTGTCAGTGTGGTGTTAAAAGGCTTCGCTCAAGTGCTGGTTGATTTTTGTCTCAGAAAGTTGCTTGAGATGATTTGCTGCTTCTTCTGATCTCCGGCTGTTTGGCGGCCATGATGACCTGTGGGCTGCCTCTCCAGTTTACAGCAACACTTTCTCTCTCTCTCACTCACACACACACACACACACACACACACACACACACACTACACATCTCCTCCTTCCTATCTCCTTTCTCTGTATCCCTCCCTTCCTCTCCAGACTTCCCCCTCTCATCTGTATCGTACTTCAGTCCTTCTCTCTTCCTCGCTTATATCCTATCGTTTCATGTCTTTTGTACCGCTCCTCCTCCTCCTCCTCCTCCTCCTCCTCCTCCACTGCTCTGTCCCTCCTCGCTCTCCCTCTTCTTCCTCAGAACCCATGGAGGAGCACCGTATGGCCCAGTTGTTGAGGCATTTCTCCAACGACCCTAACCTGGGCCGCCACCTCTGTCTGGACGGGGCGCTGGCCCACCACCTCCACCAGTGCTCCTACCACCTCCGCCTCTTCCGAAACTGGCTCATCTCCGGCCAAGGTCCCCTAGAGTACCTTCACGGTCAGCCCCTGGCCCCGCCCTCCATCCCCCCCAGCCTCACGCCCTGTTCAACCACTGCTCACGGTTTAGTTGGGACTGTGCTTGTTCTGTGGTTGACTCATGCTTTGCCTCTTGATGTTTCTGCATGCTTGCCTGTTTCTGTGGTTATGCAGATTGCAAGCTGGAGTGGTGTGAGCTGTTTGGGGGTTTTTGGGCCATTTTTGTGACAGATATTCTTCTCCTCTGCAGCGGTGTCAGTAGCTTTACCCCCTCCTTTTCTTCAAACCGTAATTCTCTCATTTTTATTTTTTATATTTTGAAGAATCAGATTTTCTTAAACTGAAATGAAATTGAAGCCACTTTTTTCTGAATTTAACTGTAACGAGATATGAAAAGTAGGGCTGAAACTCACAACCACTTTATTATCAAATAATCTGCCAATTATTTTCTCAATTAATTGTTTGGTCTATAAAATGCCTGAACAGAGGGAAAAAATTCCCATCACAATTTCCCAGCGCCCAAGTTAAAGTCTTCAGATGTCTTGTTTTGTCCGACCAAAATCCTGAAAGATACGGACTTTACTCTCCTCGAGGACAAAGAAAACTAGTTCATTTCTCTATTTGAGCAGTGGAAACCAGTGCGTTTATGATACTCTGGCTTAAAAATGACATAATTTAGTAATAGTTTTAAAAGTTAAATGGTTGGAAAAAGGTTTACTGCTAGCCATTTGTCAGATTGATTTAATATAAGATTATATTAATGTCAAAAAATTAGGGGTGGGATTCACCAGAGGCCCCCCGATATGATAATATCACGATACTTAAGTCATGATACAATATTATTGTGATTTTAAATGTTTTGCAATAACATATATTGGGATATATTGTACTTTAATACATTTTTTCAGTGGCAAAAACTGTTTTTATCTAATAATGTAAATGTTTCGGTCTGTTGATCTTACTTTATTTTTATCGCAGCAAAACATATCTAGGGGACTGAAAAAGACAAAGATTTTAATCATAAAGTAGGCCACCAAAAGGTTGATCTGTATTTGCAATCAGTTCTGTTTGTTTCACCCACATTTAAAAAGTAGATAGATAAATAAAAAGACCAGCACCATCGTTAGTGGTGCTGTGTAGTGTTTCTGTGTTGTGTAGAGTGAAGTTACAAACAACCGCGTGCATCATATCTGACGGTGT
Source organism: Epinephelus moara (assembly GCF_006386435.1). Taxonomy (NCBI): domain Eukaryota; kingdom Metazoa; phylum Chordata; class Actinopteri; order Perciformes; family Serranidae; genus Epinephelus; species Epinephelus moara. The sequence goes on along the minus strand of NC_065506.1, from coordinate 48,048,434 downwards.
CAGTAAATTTAAATAAAATACAAACTTGGCTTAGAGGGTAAATTTGTAAGTCACATGAGGTCCATTGATAATAATTTACCTGTGCAAACAGGGCTTAATGTTTTTTTTTTTGTGGCAAAACCCTGCTGCTTGTGTTTAGACATTCAATACTGATAAATAAGGGTTTTTAAGGAACATTTATTCCTCAAACTAATCATATTGGCACCAAAACTCTGGTTTACCCATCGCTCCATGTACAGTAGAAGTTCCATAGAAACATGATCAGCACATTCCTCCACTAACCGTTTATACATCAGCGTATTGCACAAAGTGTCACATTGGCAGTGGCTTCTTGACAGCATAGTATATGAATATTTACACGCTTAGGTGACACAGAAACAGATTGCTGCTGCGGCGAGGCTGCTGACAAAGCAGCATCATCTTGGCATCAAGCTGTCTCCGTTCAAGATTAAAGATTTTACTTTAATACATCTATCATCACTGGCCTGGACCTCCATGTTTCTCTAAAGGTACAGGAGTTGGTGTTATTGATCGCATCACGTTCAGCTCTCTGGAATCAGCTGCTCTGTTTGACTCAGATCTGAATGGCCTCCTTCCTTCCTGACCTTAACCAGCATGTGACTCCTGCTTGTTTGCTGTACCTCTGGCGTCCTCACACCCGGCGCAGATGAACACACGTCCTCCTCTGAGGTTTTTTTAGGCGGTCGAGGCGAGCTGTGGTTTGACGCTTTGTGATTGTGAAGAGCTCTGGTGAAATGCGGCTTGGTTGTGAACTAACAGTGGATGAACTGCCTTGGATGATGTGTGTAGGGCGTGAGCTGCGGTCTGGACAGCTGCTGTGAGAGCTGCAGCTTCTGTGTGTGATGGGACTGACCACAAAAGGCAAAAGTTATGATTTTCAGTCCTGCTTGCTTTTGCAAATACAGCGAGACATTTTGAGATCTGTAGACTTGTAACAGTTTGATATGGTGTCATGTTGTCTTGGCGTCCAGCATGGTTTTTTTGCAACTTGCCTGTGTGGAAATGAAGCGTCGAGGCTGGCAGGAGTTTGCCGCAGGTCAGGGCCCGTTTGAAAACAGTAGCAGGATTTCAGAGCACTGTGTTGAGGTGTAGCGTGAGGGTGGCGGTGGTGTCAGGTGTCAGCTGAAGTGGTTCTGCCTGCTCCTCTTCTGACTGCCTGGTCTAACCGAGGGCTGATATGCCTGCGGGCATCATGTCTCTCCTCTGCCGCAGGCTTCGAAGGCTGCTCCATGGTGCCCTCCATCTATCCTCTGGAGACGCTGCACAACTCGCTGTCGCTAAAACAGGTCAACGAGTTCCTCACCAGTGTGTGCGAGAGCGCAGGGGATCCACACACGAGGACCACCAGAGGTTAGAAACAAACACAAAGTCATGTCGTTATTCACTGTACAGACATCATCATCATCATTTCTTAACGTGACCTGTTGCTTTATCCCCGCAGCTCTGTCCGCCATGTTCGACGCACACAACCAGCCGTCAGTGGACGCGTACATCCCTCAGAGAGTCCTCTCTTCCTCCATCTCTCTCAGATCTCGTTCTGACAGACCTCCGTGGTGTGAGTATCACAGCAGCTCCTTGTTCCCACCAAGATTTGACATTTCTAGGTTGGCCTCCCTCGGCTGTCTCAGTCTCAGACGTCTGTGGATTATTTATGGAATACAAGTCATCCGTTACAGCCTCGCAGTTTAGTCTCTCTTTGAGCTTCCTGTCATCTCTTCAGATGATCCCAGTGAACCAACTCTTTGGTCTTTTCTTGCAAATGAATCCTGATTAAGTTTTACATCTTTATTCTGTTTTTGACACGTTTAACTAAATGAATCTCAACATAGTAGCTCTTCAGGGTTCACACAGGGGGCGTGAAGTGCTTAAATTTTGAGGAGCGATATCGAGGACTGGAATACCTTGAAAATAGCCACTTCTTTAACAAAGTCTTTAAAAAGTCCTTGAAATTTAGATGAACCATAAAACACTGTCTTATATTTTGGTCAAAGTTTTGTTAATCAAGTCATTATAATTTAAATTTCTAAAATTTTCACCTGTCACCATCTGGCATCATTCTGCAGCGTGACCATGGCATGCTCTCCCTCGACTTGATGAACCTTGTTACTGAAAACAAATTTGACAATTTAACAAATTTAATCCAGCATGGTTGGAAATCGATAGTTATAGTAACCGGCATTTGCCAAGTAACGCCCACCCTCATCATGAAAGATGTAAAGAGTGTCTGAACAAGCAGATGCACAGGACGCAATATGTCTCACAAGACATCATGGTTTATTTCTACTTTCCCTCGACTCTTATAACCCCAGCATGACTTAACTTAATGATCCGGCTTTTCACTGTGATTAGTTTTCCTGTCTCTTAAGCGGTGTGCTGACGTCATAGCTCCGTCAAAAACTGAAAGTGAAATTTCCATTCGTTCCAGCTGGCATCATTTCCACATGGTTTAATTTAAAGATGCCTTCTCCTTTCTTCATACTGTGTTCACCTTTGCTTTCAGTGAAGTCCTTGAAAAAGAAAATAATAGTGCTTGAAAAAGTACTAATTTTGTCATGTCTGTATGAAACCTGTCTGTGTTTATATTCCCTCTCATACTGGTGCTGTGGGTGTTTCCTGTTCCTGCAGACAGCAGCGGTCCTTCCAGCACGGTGTCCAGCGCTGGGCCGTCCTCTCCCACCACAGCTGACACGTCCCCACGCTTCAGCTTCAGTGAGAAGATCTCGCTCACCCCTCAGAGCAGCGAGGAAACTCACTCCTCTCAAAACATTGCCACTCAGTCAATGCTCCCACAAGGTCTCGACCCAACTTGCCCTGCAGGTTCAAACCCCACCGAAGTCCCTCTGACTCCAAATAACTCACCGGAGGACGACGCTGAGCTCTGCGCTGTGACTGATCAGCAGCCTGATGATCCTGAATGCACACAGGAAGTGCCAGAGGTGGCTCCTGCAGCCTTGGACGCCTCTGGTGTTGCAATTTCAGACCCTGGCTTGAGAGCGCCCTGCTCTGCGTTAGCGGAGCTCACTCTGGCTCGGATGGAGGGTTACTGCCTCCCTGGCTCTCTGCCTGTGCTGCTGGAGCTCAGAGAGAGCAGCAGCGAGGCGGGCTCCAGCTCCCAGACGCCCCAGTCTCCTGAGGGACCTGACGAGTTCTTTGACACTCAGGAGTCGATGGAGTTGTGGACGGACAGTCCAGAAAGCCTCCCCCATCCTGAGACGCCCCTCGAGGTCGGAGCCACTCACACAGCAGAGCCGTAGGGGTGGAGCGGTTAGAAACTACTGTTGTTACATCCGTAACATTACAATCGTCATCGTTGTTGTCAATCAGCAGAGAGGCATCGTACTGTGTTACAGTCTCGCTTCTCCTGTAGCTTGAAGACTACTGTGTCTTGAGTCGTAATGAATGGGCAGCTGATCCTCACACTCAGCTCTGTGATGGAGAATCACATGACAATGCCATACATGCTGTTCATCGCCTTTTCTAAAAGCACACTGGGAGCACACACCAGTGACGCCACTGAGCCTCCTGACAGTCCACTAGTTCAGTTCACCTGTCTGACAATAAAGCTCCACCTTACAACACGTGACTCCCTGCATCTTTACAAACTCTCTGTCGCTGTCACTCATACACTGTTACACAGGCTCTTTCCTTAAAGCTGCATTAATCGATCTTTGGCCACTAGAGGGCAGAAACACCCAGAGGCTCACAGCCCTGACATGCTGTCACATTATTAAGCTGTCATAGCTGAATGTGACGTGAATGAGCATCAGCAACAAAATTATTGATTGAATTTTCTCTTGGAATGTTCTAACTGGCTGCATGCGATGCAGCATTGTGCATCGTTTCAAGCTTTTTCCATTTATTCCTGTTGCTCGCATTGAAAGCATGATTCATGAAATTACACTGAGGAGTTATTTAAACAACACCTCCTCATTTCACTACAGCAGCCTTGCAGCAGGCTGGAGGGAGAGATCGCCAGGGAGCTGAAAGTTTCTGGAGAATGACTATCGCTGGTAACAACCTACTCACTTCACTACAACCACTACAACTACTTACTAATACTACTTGCTATATTGTGTGTAGTTTCCAGTAAGTATCACAATATAAAAAGTGTTTTTTGTATTAACAAAAGAAAAAATAACATAAAATAAGGAGTGTAAATTGGCCAACAGCAGAAAACAAGTGCCATTTGAAGTACTTCTTGAACAACCAGGCTTCAATTAGCCTGACAAACCATAAAGTCAATGTTCACTTAAAAAAAATCAGCAAACTTTCTGTTGCTGCTGTTACATGCGTTAGACGCGGCACTAAAGGACCGTCTCCGCACCATTCTCCCCCCGCTCGGTTTAATGTCTGCTTGGAAAGCACAAGCTAACACAACAGCAGCGGCTAATATCTGTTACTGAGCCGTTAAACAGTCTAAACAAACTCATACTTTCACCGTAACGTCTTAAGTCATGGTATTAACACACTCCCACAGAAGTCGTCTCCTAGTGTGTCATGTTAAACAGGGACAGGAGGGCAAGGACACGCTGAGCTAAGTGATACGCTGCACATAGCTCTACAATGAAGTGAGATTTTACCAATTTTAAAGTGAAAAAATATGTGTTCAGGTGTGGGAGGTTGGGCAGCCATTAATCTGTATGTTGACTTAATACTGACATCCAAATCAAGAACTCGAGCACTCAAGCCCATCTCTCCTCAGGATATGGTGTAAGGTTTCAGCAGTCATCCGGCAGATTCAGAACAAAATCATCATCCTGTTGGAGTCGTGTTTTTGTCCACATGAAGAATTAATGTCCAGTATTCTCTCTGCGTTTAGCCGTGGTTTGTTCTCCATCAGCTCCTCAGAAAAATGTCTGTCTCTTTAACTGCTAAATGTCCGTCCGGCTGGTCTCTAACTGTGTCTGTCTGCCATTTTGTGCTGGGTACGCAGCGTACAGTGGTGCAGTGGGTTTGTGGAGTTGATGAGAGCGTCGTGTCTGAACCATCTGGGAAATTAAAAGTGAACTAAAAGAGGCCAAAGTTAAAAAGGGCTGTCCCGTTTGATGTGAGTGATGTGGCCATAAAGATATTGATTAATGGAGCTTTACATGGTGTAAAATCTGTCTTGCATCTTCCTTATCCTCAGCCTTTTTCCTCAGACAGCTGCAGCAGTGACGTTTTCACATTTCATACCATCCTGTGACCGTATCAGGGCAGCGTCGTGTCGTGGCATTAGGGCAGCCTTGCTTTATTGTCGCTACAGGTTTTTGTGTTTGTAAGTTACAGGACACAGAGACTTATAGACTCTCTACTTTAATGAGAAACACAGGAAATGACTCGCAGTACAAGACAGAGAAAATACAATCTGCAGCTCTGCAGCTCTTCATCATACGCCGGCGTTTGCCCTGTGCTGAGCTTCTGTGATTTCAAAAACAAAAGCTGAATGTTCATTACTGACAGTAAACTGTAATAAGTGTTGAATCTGCAGGTCGAACTGTGTGTGCACTGCTTACTGCCAAAGTCCTTAAGCCTCACTGAAGATATAATATAATCAGTAGGAACTGATAGAGGAAAAAATATTTATTTTGAAATTGCATCTTGAGAGGAAGGTCTGGTATTTTTGATATCCACATCAGATATTTAATTGTACCATAACTGTTGTATTGTTCTCTGTTTTCTGTGAAATCACCTCATGATGTGGGAGAACCTGAAAGCTAATGTCTCGTTATATCACTGAACAAACAGGAGGAGCATTTAACATTAAATGTGCTTTTATTGTGGTGAGCAGTCATGTAGCAGGTGTGTACGTGTGTGTGGGTGTGTGAGAGAGTGTGTGTGTGTGTGTGTGTGTGTGTGTGTGTGTGTGTTGGGGGGGTACACACATGCTTGAGAAGTAATTCAGGTCGATGAGTACACTGATGTGTGTTTACTCAGTGGGATTTCATGTTACATTGTGACGTACTGTAGAGGTGAGAAACACAGCTGACCTGTCGTCCTGTGTGTGTGTGTTTGTGTGTGTGCGTGTGTGTGTGTACAGAATCACTCTGTTTGTGCAGCAGGTTCTGTTTGCTTCAAGGGTCACTTCACTCAAATCACTGACAAATACAAACACTTCCTCACGTACCTCTGCTGATCCAGCCATGAAGATAGTTTGGGTTTTATTTGTTCAGGCTTTCAGATTCAAAAAAAAAATAATCAGCTGCTGTGTGATAAACCAGCGTCCCCATCGCTCTGGATAATGCACACCTCACTGTAAACATTTTGTTTTCTGCTCTGAGAGAGACTTTAACACCAGGCTGACAGTCAGTGCTTTTTTGGCACATTTTAAATCTGAAAACCTGAGAAATTTGAGCAAAAGTAAAAAATATTGCTCAAAGTTTTAACACTTCATTGACGTCGAAACGTTAGTGCGTCAATACAGAGAAAATTCAGCAAGTACAAAGGAACCAGATGAATAAATCACGATCATACATGATGACATATGACACAAGTCCCTGACACACCAAGCCCACAGTCAGCCAGCAGTCAGTGTCCGGCCGATGGTGAGTGTCTGTCGAACTAATTTTGCAGTGTGTCCTGCACCATTGGCCCCAATCGGCAGTAATCTGCCTTTGTTGGCTGTTTTCTGGCAGATTGAGCACGTTAAATCGGCGTCGGAGCCCATCGGTAAGAGAAATCACTCCTGAATTTAGCTCAGAAGAGAAACAGAAGTGAGGAAAGTAAACAACTACCAGAGACCAAAATGTGTTATATTAAGGAAGATTATTTTTTGTAGCCACTGAGTTCTTTAGCAGAAATGGTTCGTAATTGTCAATTTTACTGTTCGCTGGCACACAGTGTGTTTGTTCTTTTAACATCAGGTTATGTTGTTAATGTGCTAACTGGCTAACTAGCGTCTTGAATCCGTCCTATCGATCTTCCAGTTTCCATTTTTTAATGATAAATACAGACTACTGCTGCCTGCTGGTGTGGAGAGTTATTTCCTCTCGTGGGTGTAGAACATGTGCTGATTTGCTGTTGTCTTTGTGGTCTGATCATGTGCAACTTTGTGGCGGAGACACAGGTGACGTGGTGATGCAACAGTCAGGTTTGGTGTGTCTGGCCCTTTAAATGTCCACTAAGGAAACTAAATATGACAACAGACGAACACATGATCAGCAAAACAAACATCAGCGTGCTACGAACTACTAGAGTGACAGAAACCATGTTTGGGAAAAATTTACTTGACGTGTACTTTGATGGTATTTGCTAACATGGAGGGGGTGGAGTTAATGACCTAAACTGCAGCCAGCCACCATCATACAGTCATTTCAGGGTGTTTGTGATGCTCAGAAACATTTCAGTGTTCTAGAGTCATGCCTGTTCACTTCTGGTGCATCTGAATCAAGGCAGAAATATCAAGAGACAGAACCAGGACAGATAAAACCAAAACTATCTCCAGAGCCAAAATATTTTTGTAATTTGAGTGAACTGACCCTTTAAACCTGCTCAGAAATCCACCTTTTAATCTCTGAGGATGACTCGTCTGATGGAGCGATCAGTAATCCAATAAAGACGTCTCTGCTTTGTGAAGTGAAATCACATTTCATGTCTGATGTTTCGCCCTGTTGGATCATAAGCTTTGGTTTGGATGCACCGTGTGTGTTCTTGACTGTACGGAGCTCGACGACTCCACAAACGCTTCCTGTCTGTTGCTCTGGGAAAAATCTGTGTGACGTTTAATAATCTGGTTTTAGAAAAATGGTTATGTGAAACATCACAATAATCTGTAATATTTCCAGCGATGTTACGAAATACAGCTATTGGAATGTAAAATCAGTCTGTGGGTCTGTTTTGTTTTTGGTGTCTGTCTCTTTAAAACTCAACAATAGACTCAAATAATTAAGTATAAGAGCAAAATGTGTAGAATAAAAATATTTCAAGTAATGTTTCATTTAATTATTGAAGATCATTTAAAGAAAAACATTGGTATTTTTTTTTTAGTTTAAGTGACAAATAGGAACAACAGTTTTTGAAACTGGTCGTGTATTAAGAGAGAGCGCTGCAGCAGTGAAACAGGCTGTAATGTAATCCCTGCAGAAAATTGAGCACCATCAGTGTCCATCCACTAAAAGTGTTTGTTTTTGTCATTGACAGGCTCAGATTGTTATTCTAAGTGTCTGACAACATTAAGAAATGATCCCTACAGAGATAGAGCTTTGTGTTAAAGAGTCAGATTCTTTTTGTTTAACCAGAAACAGCCCTGAAATCACCCACCAGACTCCATTTAAATAAACAGTCATTTTAGTGTGTGTGTGTAGAGGCAGAATATTTTTCAGAAGTGGGTGAATTAAGGGTTAATTTAAATCTTTCCATAATGTTGTGAGAGGCTGTGTCTGAAATCATTCACTACTCACAAAGTAGGGAGTTTAATGTAGAGCATTGTAATGTAATAATTTGTGTATAACCTTATGCATTATGACGTTATGACACATCAGAGCTAGTAGCGATCCAGCTTGCTAACATTAGCTAGCATCATTAGCCCCACTCTGTACAGTAACTGAAGCATGAGAGAAGATCACCATCAGATCTTATTTTTATCTCTTCGGGGACCGATGACGACAATGGCACAAAAAAAAACTGGTACGACGAGCACAGACTGACCTCATGAACTTTTCATGTTTTCAGTATTCTTATTGTGTTATATGACGTTTTTCACAGCGTGAGTTGTTCCAGAAAATGTTTGGTTCATGCTCCAGATGTAATTCTCCGGCCTTGGAAGTTATAAAAGTTGTCTTATAAAGATAAAAGTATACAAACTTTCAGTGTCTGCTTGAGCATTCTCGGCTCTCATACGCTAAAAATGCTCTAATAAAATTGTTTATCTCACAAAAGCAGGCAGAACTGACCCCGCAACGCCCGGCTACGTTCACCGTGGGGAAAACTAAGCAAGCAGAATAAACTGAAGGATTAGTATGTGATGTCATACGGAAGTGCTTCCCTTGTCTACATGCCTCGGTGTTGCGCTGGCGTCAGTCACGTGACTTTTCCTCATTACGTTTATCCAGACCTCCACAGAAAAGAATTCTGCTGCACTTCAGAGCTTTTCCTGGGAAAAGTGTTTCAAACTTTTATGGACGCTACCTTGCTTTGCTACTGAAAAGCTGTTTGACTCCGAAAGTAGTGACGTCACCACCATGCTGCTGAGAAATGGAGTGAATTCAGTAACGTTGCTACTTGTAGTGAAGCTACTGCCCACAGCGTCCGAACAGCTGCCGCCTGGTGGGCGTCATACCGCGCTAAGGGTGCCTCTGCGTTGATGTCTGCCACGGAGGGTAGACGGATAAATGACACTTTACGAGGAAAAATATGTTGATTTCAGGGTGAGCTGTTGCTTCAAATACTTGAGTAAATCTACTTAGTTACATTCCATAACTCAAAGTAAAGTATTGAACAAAGTACCTGAATCGAACATTTTAAACTGACTCTCAGCTCTCTACTTGTTTATTTTCCACCTCTGAAGAAAAGTGGGAAACTGTCACATCTGTTGTTCTCCACCCGGATCATGTGACCCAGGAGCTGATGTCATTGCAGCACCCATTCAGCAGCTTCTCACAGCAGGGATTGTCCTCCAGCTTCCTGCCTGCTGCTCCTTCCTCTAACACAGTAGTAGCCTCACAAAGACCAAACAGTGTGTGACAACAAAAACCTCCACCACTCACTGCCGTCTCCGTCCGGATGTTCTGCATGACAAACAGCTCATATCAGTGGCGACGCGGGGCCTCGACGCTTTAAACCCTGCAGGTCTTTGGACTGTCAGAGCGCTGAGAAAAGGGTTTAAGAGTCAGAACAAAGCACACACTGTTCCTGTGTCTGGACCTCACTGTGGGGTTCAACCCCCAGTGGATTACATCATCCTGACACTGAGGAGGCGGAGAGGAGGGAAAACTGGTGTCTGCAGAGCCTGGATAGTTGGTCCCCAATCTGAGGGTCGGGACCCCACAACGGGTCGTGAGTTAGATCTAAGAGGATTAGGGGAAGGAATCAGCAGAGACTCCATGATAAAGTATTGCTGTGATTTAATCTTGATATCTCCGAAGTTCTCAGCGTGTCCTTTTAACTTCAGTTATTTTTATGACAATAAAATATAAAGGGACGTGCAAAGGTTTGGGCACCCCTGGTCAAAATTTCACTTACTGTGAAAAGTTAAGTTGAAGGTGACCTGATCTCCAAAAGACATGAAGGTAAAGATGAAACATCAATATTTTAAGCAAGCTTACTATTAACTTCAGTCTTTTACAGTTTCAAATTAAGAAACAACGAAAAGGGCCTGAAACAAAAGTCTGGGCACCCTGTATGGTCAGTGCTCAGTAGCGCCCCCTTTGGCAAGTACCAGAGCTTCTAAACACTTCATGTATCCAGCTCAGAGTCTCTCAGTTCTTGTTTGGAGGATTTTCACCCATTCTTCCTGCAAAAGGCTTCTAGCTCTGTGAGATTCTTGGGCCGTCTTCATGCTCTGCTCTTTGAACTCTATCCACAGATGTTTAATGATGTTTAGGTCGGGGGACTGTGAGGGCCACGGCCAAACCTTCAGCTGGCTCCTCTTGAGGTCGTCCGTTGTGGATTTGGAGGTGTGTTTAGGATCATTGTCCTGTTGTAGAAGCCATCCTCTCTTCATCTTCAGCTTTTTTACAGATGCTGTGATGTTTGCTCCCAGAATGAATCCATTCCTCCCTCTACCTGTGAAATCCAAAGCATCATCCATCCACCTCCATGTTTAACAGTTGGACAGGTGTCCCTTTGCTCATTGTGTCCATAAAGGTTCTGTTTTACCTTCATGAGTCCACAGGACTTGTTTCCAAAAAGCATCAGGCTTGTTCAGATGTTCCTTTGCAAACTTGTGAGGCTGAATGTTGTGGTGAGGACACAGGAAAGGTTTTCTTCTGATGACTCTTCCATGAAGGTCATATTTGTCCAGGTGTGTCTGCACAGTAGAACAGTGCACCACCACTCCAGAGTCTGAGAAATCTTCCTGCAGGTCTTTTGCAGTCAAACAGAGGTTTGATTTGCCTTTCTAACAATCCTACGAGCAGCTCTCTCAGAAAGTTTTCAGCTTGACCTCCACAGTTCCTGTTAACTGCCATTTCTTACTGACATGACCAACTGAGGAAACAGCTCCCTGAAAACACTTTGCTATCTTCTTCTAGTCTTCATCAGGTCTTTTAGTTTTCAGAGTGCTAGGCAGCTGTGTAGAGGAGCCCATGGCTGCTGGTTGTTGGGACAAGGTTTCAGGAGTCGGTTGAAATTAGCATCACCTGGCCTTTCCTAACGATGACTGTGAACAAGCCAGAGCCCTAACAAGCTCATTAAGGTCTGAGACCCTGGGAAGAGCTGTCGGAGAGCTCAGATGTCTCAGGGTGCCCAAACTTTTGCATGGTGCTGCTTTCCTTTCTTTCAACTCTAAAGTTGTACAATATAAAATTAATACACTGATCTTGCTTAAAATGTTGAAAAGCATGTTTCATCGTTAACTTCTTTTCTCAGCTGTTCCAGGTAAACTAAATATTGACCAGTGGTGCCCAGAGTTTTGCAGCCACTGTATCTAGTGGACTTAAAAAAAGCAACTTATTTCATTGGTCTTGTAGGCTACCAAAACTTTACAAGTATTTCCAATAATGATATTTTACTTGGTGTCCTTGTATCTATACATTATTGCCATGCAAAACATCACAATACTCTGCTGTATTGATTTTTTTCCCCAGACAGGACTATAACGGGTCTCAAGAAGCTAAAAAGTTTTAGCTTCAGTTGCCTAGAAATGACGATCTGTAGCTACAATGTCCTTCAGTACGCAGAAGGAAAACATTCACATGAAGTAATGATACAAAAAGAAAAGCAGAGGGAGACGTTGTTCTTCAGTAAATGATGTTTTTATTGGTCTTCACCACACTTTGTCCCTTTTAACAATAAATCCGTTTTTCTGTTTTTACCTTTTTAAGCATTTAAAGAGAGATAAAGAGAATATTGCACTTAAACAAGAGATGAAAGAAGAACCATGAAGCAGAAAGGAGGAAAAAAAGGAAACAATCACGAGGCTTTCTTTACAGCACAGCACAGCCAGGTTACATGTGCCTCCTCAGAACCGCACAGCTTAGCTTCTTAAATATACATCTTTTAAAATAGCATTTCTATGTTAAGTCAGTTTTTCTTCAGCTATTACAATACAGGAGAACTCAAAAGGTACACATGCACGTACAAGCAGGGCTCACTGGAAACCAACAGTCTTTATGATGATTTGTTTCACGGCAGACGAGTCTGAGATATTTTATATTTTCTTTTTTTTTTTCTTCTTTTTTTTTTGCACAATACGAAAATGCAGCGGTTATGTGTGAGTGTGTGTGTGTTAAGCTTTGTTTGGAAAAGGTGTGAATAATAGGAAATCCTCTATAGATAAAAATGTATCGACATGAGTGTCTGGCAGTCTGGGTTTGTGTGTGGGTTTTGTTTCTATCAGGCTTTACAGTGATGCAGTATTAAATAGGAATGCAGATTCGAGTAGGTTAACAGGGAAACACTGACGTCACAGTCAACCCTGTCTCATCCAAGAAGCCGTTAATGGATCTCTTTAAATCAGCAGGAACCTTAAACGCAACATCGTTGTCTCCTCGCTGTCTAAGAAATCCTTTGTCAAACTGTCCTCCAAAGAAAGAAACTGTGGTGGGTTTAATCTGCACACAAAGTTTTCTTCCCTGCACAGAGTCGAGATGTATTGCAGGCTGCAACACTACGCTTGTTGCTGCCAGTGCGACCGATGAGTCAGATGTATCGTATGATGCACAGTAACCAAGGCAACCAGGAGATCTAAGTCCTCCATGGAGAACGTAAAGGTAATCTGCATCTTCACATTCAAATCAACCGGAGCTGCTGAGGTTCAGGCTCCCTGCAGCCCTCTGCTTTTTAAAGAGCTGTCGCCTTTATGTACATGCGTCTGTCGTACATGCATCACTAGAGGAGTCGAGGGAATAAAATATCATACACAGGAATATCTGGATTCTTTTTTCTTATTTTAATGTGGATCATAAAATAGCAACCCTGGTGAGGCGTGTTGGTCCTGTCGTTTGTTGGATAGTTAGTTTTGTTCCTGGTTAAAATCTATTAAAGTACTCAAAACTTATCAAAATATAAAATCATCAATATCAAATTAAAAGCACGTCTACGCATAATATTAAAAGTCTTACTTAAAAACACCCACTGATTTACCACTGAAAGGAAGTAAGTGACACAATTTAAAAACATTAAGTTGAGGTGATTGTGGCTAAAAACTATTTTTGCAAGACAAACTATATTTTCCGCAATAATTCAAAGTAACTAGAAGAAACCAGCACAGTGCAAATGCTGTAATTGTACATTTTATGTTGCTAAATTTAAGACTGCTTTCAGTTTTGCACACTGGTTACTGTTTGTGCTTCTCCGAGTGGCAGCTCCGGGAAAACGCAACGGCTGAAATACTGAGTTGGTGCTTTAAAAGTGCCATTTTACGCTCAATATGTACAAATCGGACCTTTTTGTGCGCTGACGTTCTCGCAGACAAAACTCAACAACAACAGAGGAGACCAGCTCGCCGACGGAGCCGTGGACACACCCCACGTACAGCCCGTTCTCACTCCCAACTCGTCAAATATCGCCACTTTGTTGGTGATCTCGTCGTCACAGAGGCATCTTTTGCAGCGATATGATTTACAGCTGGTGCGTCAGTTTTAGAGGCAGTGGGCAACAACCAAACTCGTCCATTAGCACCGCTTTGTCAGTGGACGCTGGTGCCAGACAGGGACACACAGAGGCACCCTTTGCGGGGGTGTGATTTGCACCAGTCAGCAGTTTGTAACACCGCCTGAAACTACCGTAGCGTAAAGAGCAGCAAAAAGGCAGGGAGGGAGGGGAAGCGGACGGGCCAAACAAACTCTGGTCTTTCATCCAAGATCCTGCTCTTTGGTTCCCGTGTGAAGTTTAAGCCAAACCATGATTTTTTTTATCCTTCACCAGGTGTTTTTGTTGCCTAAACTGAAGGAAATCAACCTTAAAACAAAGTGTTTTACCTACAGTGTAAATTTATTTTGAAAAAGACTAAGTAAGGAGCAGAAAGTGTACATTTCCTGTGAAAAGGGAAGCGCAAACTGGCACGCCAACCCTCAAAGTCCAAAGCAGACGGAGGAGGGTATCTAGCATGTCATATTTTAACGTGTATGTCCACTGACAAACCGGCGGTATTTGCCAAGTCAGGATGAGAACGTGTCGGCACGTACCTCAAATTTCTACAACGAAAAACAGACTTCATTTCCCTTCCAGCACAGCGGGACAGAAAGGCACATGTGGGTGACAGTCTAACCTCTAACCATCAATCCAACCGACCACCTTTTGTTCACCAGGCAAACACAATCTCTCCTCGCAACCACATGTTCCTGTTGTTGTAGTGGAATACATTCTTCATCACAGCTTTTGTATAAAGGTCTTTGCAGACATGACGTTCGTCGACCTCCCTCTTAATGAGCTTTGGGTGCCGTTCTGTATGTAAAGATATAAACAGGTAGAATCCAAAGATTAGGATGATGGATTTGTACTTTTGTTTTTTGTTTTTTTTGTACTTGTATCGCCGCCTCTGCCTTCAGTTCTCCTCATGATCCTCTGCAACGATATGTTAACTGGAAAGACACTGAAAAAATACACCAAAGACTACAGAAACAATTATAGAGAGAAACATATTGGTCAAATTCACCGTAAGAAAGAACAGCCACCGAGAAATTCTTACTGTAACGATTGATTTCCACTCTGAGAGAACCGTGGAAATGTCATAAGTCACTACGATACAGATTTCTGAATATGGTCTTCCCTATGCTACGGCAAATATACTCAAAAGACATATTTTTCTATCTCACTATGTCAGTAGGAGGCACGAAGTTCAACACTGGGACTGGAAAATAGAGGAGAGTTTAGTAAAACAAATCACAGTTAGCCTGTAACGATGATTTTCTATCAGCAAATGTTTTAAATTGATCACCTTTATTGTGAAAGGCTCCATGTTCGGGATTCAGTGGGAGAATTTTTTATTTGCTGGCTTTAAAGTGCGCAAACTTGTGCTTTAATTTGGGCCAATTAAGCAGCCAAATATTAATTTTCTATGTGACACTTTTTAAAATCTTTTTATCATACAATGGGCATTTTGTCTCGGCCGATAAACAAAGACTCAGTTGTCTCACAGGAAGTGGGAAAGAGACGAGTTAAGGGACAGAAAAAAAGCACTCTCCCTTTTACAGGACTGAGAAATAATAATAATGTAACTCTGAGGACATTGTTCAGAAAACTACCATTATAATACAAACGGTGAAAGCCACGACAAGCTTAGAAATTAATTAAAATCTTGAAAAAAATAGACAGTTATCCAGGTCTGTTTCTGCTTTGGGTCAAGCGCCCACAGCAGAAGCAGATTTGCATATCAGGCTATAGAGAAGAGCAATTAAAACCAGATCGACAGAGGGGAGGCCAGGAGGAGGGAGACAGGACACGAGGCTCTTAAAACTCGATCTTGCAGGCGGGGAAGGACTCGTCCTGCATGACCACGGTGCTGCTGGAGGCCAGGACCATGATGTTGAGCTCCTGCTGCCTCTCGTGAGTCTGCTGGTACCAGTCACGGGTCACCTCCGTGTCGTGGGTCGGGATCAGCGTCACCTGAGAGACGAGACAAGAGATCAGAGAGTGTCAGCAGGAAGTAGTGTGATAGCGAACGTGGACATTTGTGGAACTGCCATAAATGAACACTTTGCTTTCTCTTGTCAAGAGCTGGTAGACTCAAATAAAAAAATACATAAAATACAGAAGTATGTGAAAATCTGCTTTAGGTCAGACACTGTTTTGTGGGTCAGTCAGTAGGTTTACATGCACAGTTACGACTAGACCATTTTATTGGCCTACTGTCCTTGTCCCAGTATACAAGCACGGGAGGGTAATCCATTTATTGAGCCAAGTTTGTGCGACTCCTCTACGATAGGTGGAGATATGCCCCCTTTCAGCTTGTTACCGTGTGTTCCCACCAAACGCGATGAGCGATTTACTCGAGTAAATGAAAATTCATCGCGCTACTCGCTCGAGTTTGGACGCTGGGCCATTTTTAGTAAAATTTGTGTTATCGCGTCAGACACGTGAGTACGAGCCCGCCCATTTTCACTAGATAACAACAACATTACTTCCGCCATTTCTTTCTCTCATCGACCATGGCTGAGATCACCACGATCGCTGCACTGTACCTGCTCTGGAGGTCCCAGATTCGACTGAGGGCCAAACGCCGCCGTCGGTTCTGGGTGCATGATACCCTGCGGGGGCGCACTGAGCTCGGCGAGTTCCACCGTCTCCTACAGGAGCTCCGCCTGGACGACAGTCGGTTCCAGCGGTACTTCAGGCTGACTGCTGCCCAGTTTGAAGACCTGCTAGCTAGGGTTGGCGCCAGGATCTCCCGGCAGGACACCAACTACAGGTGCTCCATTTCAGCTGCGGAGCACCTGTCAGTAATGTAAATAGGTTCATTTTGTCTACTCAAATTAAATTCAGCGTAGAAAGGTTTCTTTTTTTCCAGACACCTGTCACCTGTCCATCTGTCTCCGGTGAGTAGCAGTTTATTGTTGTGTCAACAACTGGACGTCAGGGCGTCAAGACGTCACTGACGTCATGACGCCAGTGACGTCGGGAGAATCTCAACACTGATTGGCTTTCGCGGCACAGCGTCACGCGAATTCGCCTCAAAAGTTCAATATTTTCAACTCGAGTGATGAGGCGATGGACGCGAATTTCGCGGCTATTGCGCCGCGCCTACGCGTCTATCGCAGCGCGCTAGACGCGTCCATCAAGCCTCCCAGCGCGAATTTGCATCTAATCGCGTCTTTGCATTGACTTTGTATGTAATCTCGATGTGTGAATTTGCGAATTCGCGTTTGGTGGGTACACAACATTAGTATTGGACCTTTTTCCTGTTGACCTATTACATCACAGACCAAACAATGGACAAACAAGTTAGCTACGGTTAGCTAGCAGCTAACTGGTATTTAAAAATATTCAACTCATTCAGCTGACACATGAACTGTGTCCCCTCGTCCGTCCAAAAAGTCACGGCTCTGGATGTAGATTTCTCCATGTTGTTACCGGCTTCTTCTTCTCTTACACATTTAATGCTATTGGACTTCCGGGTCAAAGCCCGGGGCGGAAACTGTGGAGCATGCTCAGAGCGCCTCGGCTAGTTTGGGTCTGATTGACTGTATACATGCAGGAGGAATTCAACTCCCGATCACATTACCTAGGTGTGTTAGTTCATTTTGTGAAATTCAATTTAGTGCGATTTCAGTCAGACTAACAAAATAAATGGATTTTCTCTAATGTCATGTAAATGTACTGAGTCTAAAGTATTTTTGGTTGGACTGCAGCAGGCAGGGCCAGCCCTGAACTCAAAAGCCTGTCCGTGGGTGAGTGATGAAGTTACACCATTGTTTGGACTGAGTGATGAAGTAATTGTTAGTGTTCTCCCCATTGACTGTTGCACTGACAGTCCTGTATTACTGTATCCATGTAGTGCCTAGCTATAATCCTATAATCCTTCAGATCGTCATGAATTCAAACCCTGTTTTTGATACTATTTGTGGTCAGTCATTTTTGAACACCCTCCATTGTAACCTGACAGTGTAACATCACCTACTGTATAATCAGCCCAGTCACCAGAAAAAAATATTGGAACTGCATGTTTCCACAAACCACCAATATGTTACACTTCATCCATCCATCCATTTTCATCCGCTTATCTGGGGCTGGGTCGCAGGGGCAGCAGGTGAAGCGAAGCACCCCAGACGTCCCTCTCCCCAGCAACGCCTTCCAGCTCCTCCTGGAGGATCCTGAGGCGTTACCAGTCCAGATCAGATATGTTATCCTTCAAGTATGTTCTGGGTCTGCCCCGGGGCCTCCTACCAGTGGGACATGCCTGAAACACCTCTAACAGGAGGTGCCCAGGAGGATCCTGATCAGATGCCTAAATAACCTCAACTTTGACATGAAGGAGCAGCGGCTCTACTCCGAGCTCCCTCCAGATGTCTGAGCTCCTCCCCCTATCTCTAAGGCCCACAGAGGAAACTAATTTTGGCCACGACCTCATTCTTCTGGTCATTACCCAGAGCTCATGACCATAGGTGAGGGTTAGGATATAGATCGACCAGTAAATCGAAATCAAAGTTAATCATAAATACATCTTCACCTCGGCAGTCTGGTGCAGCGCGCATCACTGCAATGCATCCATGAGTTATTAATGTTTGGTATTTAGTTTCACTACAGAAACAATTATAGTGAGAAACATCATCACTGTAGCCTGAGTGTCAGACTGAAGCTCTCAGAACCTTCAGTCTGACATCGCCTCCATTGAAGGCGATTTACAAGGGGGAGGGAATTTGATTTTTCCCTAACCAATCAGTAGAGATCAACGACTCACCCAGAATCTGACGTCATTAGTATCCATGCCTCGGAGGTGCCGAAAACAAGCGAGCATTGCTCGTTTAAAATGTCTCCGTCGTCGTGCACGCCCAGCTGCATCGCCGTTAAATCCAGTTTAGCAGCTTCCTTTATTTGATCCTCCATTAACGCGAGTAGTGGCGAAATACCTCGATAGCATCGTTAATGTGGTCTGTAGGATCTGTAGCGGTCGCCATTGTTGCTATCCTCACCAGTTACCCACCGTCGTACAGCTTGACATCAACGTGGCGCTGATTGGCTAATCTCTAGACCCGCCCCCACCCCCGGCGTT
Organism: Epinephelus moara; assembly: GCF_006386435.1. Classification (NCBI taxonomy): domain Eukaryota; kingdom Metazoa; phylum Chordata; class Actinopteri; order Perciformes; family Serranidae; genus Epinephelus; species Epinephelus moara. The sequence continues at coordinate 48,029,626 of NC_065506.1, read as the reverse complement.
CATTGGTCTGTCCATCGTTTGGACGAGATAAATCGCAAATTCATTGCAGTATGCCAGACCAGAGATGCAAGCCTACTCAGTTGAGTGGGCGGGGTCTATGGTCTGGAACCAGGCTATCATCACTGCTAACTTCAACAATGTTAAATGTTCTGTTAACTGTTTTTGTACCTTACTCTAAGTCAGGTTTTTACCAGCTCTCCCTTTTGCGTAACTCTAAACTTTAAACTTCATTTTGTGTGTGAAAATCATTTAGTTTGTTGGTTAAAATGAAGCGTTTGGAAGCAAAAGGCATAAAGAACTCTTAGAACAGAAGTTAGCTTCAGCGAGTTGGAAATGTTACCTGCAGGTTTGATCCCCACTGAGCTTTGCCATCCAGCAGTGCATCCAGGACTCCTCGGCTTGGTTCTCCACTTGCTGCATCGTTCCCGCTCACCACATAGTACGCAGAACGAATGCGTTTAAAAAACTCTTGGTCCACGTTCTTGGCACTGCAGTGGTTGGGAATGTAGGCCAAGTCCACATAAATAGGGAGGCCAGAAGCAGCTGCAGAGCCGGACTTCTGAGAACCTGGAGTAGAGAATGAAAGTAAACCGTCACTACGTGCAAAACACATTTATCTTACTAAATCTGTGCTGTAGAGTTTTACGTCATTTATATGTGAAAAGCTTTTACCTTTTGAACCATTTGCTCACCTGAACTGCTCTTGACTCCGTTAGTCAGCCCTTTGCCGGGGTTGTAGCTCGACCTGGAGAGGTCATCGTCTTTGGAGCCCTGTCCGTCTGACAGACGAGACATACGCGAGCTCTTGTCTGTGTCCTTCTTCTTCAGCGAGGTGCTGCGAGGAGACGGCGTCTGTTTGACAGGCATGGGGGACCTCTTGCGCCTGGCTGGGGATGATGATTTGGTTTTCCCCGAAGTCTTCTTTAAGCCCTTGGCTTTTGGCTCTTTCTTAACCAAGCCATTTTCCAAAGAGTCAGGATCCACCATGCAAACGTCTGGGCGTGGGGGGTGAGGGCAGGGGTCCATGAGGGGAGCAGGAGGAGGGTCATTGCTCCTCCTAGAGGAATGATGGCTGCCTCCTCCTGAGGCAGATAATTTATCAGCAGGCATGTAGTCTGCATCCTCATCTGAGTCCATGTTGCCTTCACCAGTGGCCGAGGGGTATTCCTCAGTGCCTGGAGGCACATCAGAGTCTGACTGTGAGTTTAAAGACTCGCTGACGGAGGTGGGCGGTGTGTCCTCTGTGGCCAGACCGAGCCCTGCTGACATGCCACCAGTGTGGTGCAGAGAGCTGCTGTCCCTGCTATGAGACTGGTGATGATGAGGCTGTTTGTGAGCTCGTCTCTTGACCGACAGATCGTGATCATCGCCCTCCTGTGATTGGTCACTTCTGCGTCCATGCTCCTCATCATCCTCGTCACTGGATAACTGCCGCATACATGGGTTAATGAAGGAAGGGGAGAGGTCATGTTTGGACTGCCTGTACTCGGAGGAGGAATATCCAGGAGAGCTGCGGCTGGTATACAAGGAGGTGGCTCCCATGGGCACATCACCAGCGAGATCCTGATCGCTGTCATCATCATCATCATCCTGCCCTCCTTGGCTGCACTCTTCAGCGTAGAATGGTGCGCGAAACGGCTGATCGGTTGAAGAGAGTGACAGCGGGCGGGCAGGATGCTCTGGCTCCATCTCACACTCCTCCTCAAACTCATCATCATGACGGTAATGAGGAGGGGAGTCTCCGGGAACCATCCCCATCTGGGGCTTTGACATCTCCCACTCATAAGAACTCCTGTAAGCTGCTGCTCCCTCTCTGGGCTCCACTTTGGCTGGGCCTGAAGCTGCACCACTGGCTGCTGCTGCTCCAGCAGGGAGGGCGGAGCTTGTGCTGACCTCCATGGGGCCGTTGACTGTATCTGGCTTGCTGGCCTGGAGAGGTGAGGGCATGTAGGAGCCGAGAACATCGGGGAGTGCACCAGCTGTCTTTTCACTGATGGCTGGAGCAACAGGCTTGTCAGAGAATGAGAGGCTACCAGCCAGGCCACTGGAAGGCGACCTGCGAGTCATCTCACGCATGTACGCCTCCTCATCCTCCTCCTCACTGCTGTCAGTCTCCTCAAAGTAATGCTTGCCTTCTATGTCTGGACGTGGTGAGGAAGTCACGCCAAACAGAGCGGCACTGGCTGCCTCTTTGTCCTTGGAGAGTTCTGAAGGTTGAGCAAACGGTCCTGCTGAGGCCCCAAACCCAACAGCTGTGTCCAGCTTGGACCCTTCAGACCAATCAGCCTTATAGAAGCATTCAGATTGAGGGCCTTTGTCCGTAATGCCACCTGATGTTGTATGATCCTTCTTGTCTTCAGCAGAGACAGCAGATGAGAGCGAGGGAAAGGATTTGACCTCCTCAAATGGGCTGAGGGGAGAGAAGCGAGCTAAACTGGAGGTGGACTCAGCCGTGGTTGTAGCTGTGATCTGTTTCTCAGACACTTCTAAGTAGTCATCTTTGGCGCCAGCTGAGCCAGGGAAGGGGGGATCCATGACCAATGAGTGTTCATCTTTAAAGGAGGAGTACTCAAAGAGAGGCTCAGCAGGCGTCTCCAGCTCCTCTCCGAACTGACGGCTGGTGGAGAGGGAGCCCGAGGTGGAGGAGGAGTAGCTATAAGCTGAAGAGGAGGAATACGCGGGGGCAGCAGTGGTCGTGTACTGGAAGCTTGTGTCCAGTGATCTCTTACTCAGAAGGTCTGGTGTCTTCTGTTTCTCAAAATCAGGATCAGCTCTGTCATTTTGGTAATAACTGCCCTCTGTTGATTTCAAAGTGAAATCGTCTTTACCTTTGTCGGTGGTCTGACTTGCTAAAAATGAGTCTTTCTCACTGCTTCCATATGAGTACTCAAACCCTGAGGAGTAGCCAGAGAAACCCGTAGCGCCTAAATCCGTTGGCTTTGAACTGAGGGATGAGGAGTCAATCTTCGCTTCCTGTTCAGTCTTTGTGAGTGAGCCAGAGCTACTCGGCTTCCCCTGGCTGTTGTAGCCGTATCCAGCCATAGAAACCATAAATTCAGGCCTATTGGAGCCAAACATTTCACTGACTGGACTTTTTACTTCCTTCTCAGACTTCTCTTTGGCGCCTTTCTCCATATCAGAATCAACAGCCCCTTCGTCTTCCTCCTCCTCCTCCTCCTCTTCATCTTCCTCGTCCTCCTCGTCATCATCGACAACTTCATCATCATCATAGTCCTCCTCATCCCTTGCAGTTAGTTTTCGCATATCGACCTCCAAACACGCTCCTTTCTCACCATAGCCTGTGACAGCAGGTTTGCCTTCATCAAACGCTGTCATTGAGGAGTACGTCTGGGGCTTGGTGTCAGTCGGGCTCTTAAAAGATGAGTCTTTTTCTGATGATAAAGAAGTGGACGAGGCCTCAGGTCTGTCAGCCACTGAAGGGAATCGGCTCCCTGTGCTGTACTCAAATGTTTCCTTTCCTTTGACCTCTTCAAACGGAGGTGTAGCAGAAGGGCTCTTGGAGTCGAGCCATGATGATGTTGAGGACTCTTTTCCGTAAGAGGCGGTAAACTCCTCCTTCTCTGACATCTTGTCTGTGGATGGTAACGGGGAGGGGTGCTCAGGTTTTTGGGAATCCTCTTCACCTTTTACAGTGTCCTTCTCCACTTTATCTAAGGACTCCTGACGATATGAATCAGAGTCCACTGAGCCATAAAAGTCACTGTAGGAGAATGTTTTGCCGTGCACATAGGGCGTGTCCTGTCTAATATATATAGCCTTTTCTTTGGGCTCCTTCTCTGGGAAATTATAGAGACTGAAATGAACACTTTTCTCAGGCTCTTTTAAAGAGACATCTGTTTTCTCTGTGCTCTCATCTGGCCTCACCCCACCTGGGAAATCATCGTCTTTTTCATCTTCATCTTCATCTTCATCTGAGAACATCACTTGAGGTTTTGGTTTCTCCTCTGTGCTAAAAGACACCTGTATCTTGTCGGAGCCCTTGACTTCTGTTTCTATCTTTTCAGATTTTGCCTCAGAGCCGAAGTCGTCATCCAAGAAGCACCCCTCTTTTGCCTCCATCAGTTTGGCCTTAACAGTCGGCTGCAGATCCTTTTTGGCGTAATAATCATCCTCTTCCTCGTTGGATTCTTCAGACTCTTCAGACGGTGTCTTGTCACCTTCCAGACCAATATAAGCGGTACTGTCTAAGATAGTGACAGATTTCTGGGAGTCAGCTTTAACACCGATCAATGCTTCATCTTTGTCTTCTGTCTTAAAGGGTTTCTCTTCTGTCGGAGAGTAGCCGCTGCTTGTAGGCACAGATTGAGTGGGTGAAGCCAGTTTCATGGTGCTGTCATCTGGACTTACACATCTCTCCTCACTCTCCTGCCTGGAGTGGGACTCTAACCCTGGGGAAAAAGATGGAGGGGGTGAAAAAGGCTTTACATCAGCACCAGTCTTAAATTCCTCTGTGCTAAAGAGAGACTGGTTGTCTTTGACAGCCTGCGTGGAAGAGAAGAGAGGAGAAGGAGGAGAAACAGCAGCAGAGGGAGATTTCTGCTTCTCCTGTTGCATCATGAAGGCTGCATGTTCGTAGCCTTCTTGGAGTTTACCAAGAGGGATGTCAACGTTTGGAGTCTGGTCCTCGTCCTCGTCTTCCTCATCGTCCTCTTCGTCGTGGACTGTTTTGATCTTTGCATCAGGTTCTATCTCAGGAACGTTGGGCTGGAACTCGTCAGAGGAAGGAGACTTAAAGCACTTGTCATCCTCCAGAGAGGAGGTGGGTGAGATGGTTCCTGCTGAGTGGAGATAGTCCTTCCCCTGGGCAGCCTCTGCACGGGAGGGGATACTGTTGATTGTGTCAAGCAGGAGAGAGTTCTTCCCGCCTTCCTCGGTCTGAGGCGCTGTCACAGAGGTGATCGACTGGTCCTCAGCTACAGACGTGGCAAAGGACGACAGCTTGTCATATTCTGTGATGGATGTTGCTGAGGAGATGTGCTCCTCTTCCGCAAGAGGAGCAGCAATGATGGCGGGGTAGGGTGCAAGCTCAGGTTCTGGCGCTCCCGTGAAGGCTTTGGGTTTGACATCGGACACAGCAGAGGACTTCATCTCTTTTATACCATGCATCGAGTCAAAGGTACCAGGGACGTCAGGGACGGAGACGTCATAGGAGCCCACATCATAACGCAACTGTGGGATCCTATCCTCTGGTTCCTCATGGATCTCCTCATCAGAGATAGTCTGCTCAGTCTCAGAGTAACCGGGGATGGTCTCGTCTTGGATGAAGGAGAATTGCTCCGAGGCGGAGGCTGCTACTTGCCCTGACAGGGCTGTGGTTGATAAAGGTTTGGGCTCAGCTGGCTTGGCGTCCCACTCCTTTCCAGTTTTTTCCTTCTTCACCTCCTCTGTTTTATATTTCAGGACTTCGTCATCTTCTGTTCCTTCAAATTCGGCTTTTTCAATGACATCACCCTCCTCCTCTGAGCTGTCACTCTTCTTTGATCTGTCTTTCATGTCGTCCTTTGCAGGGTATTTGTCATATTTCTCCATTTTCTCCTCTTCATACTTCTTGTCAAAGCCATCGCTTGTTTCCTTCTTTTCAGTGGCTGCAGCTTGTACTGATACACCCTTGTCTTTGCTGTCTTCCTCTTGTTTGACAGGGGATTTGGGTGAAGTGGATTTTATCTCAGCAGCTGGGGATGTGACTTTCTCATCAGGGAAGGAAGGACCTTTAGTATCTGTGTACAGTGAATGCTCAGACATGACATCATTCTGGATTGGCTCAGACTTAACTTTGGACAGCTCTTCTTGTTTCAGAGCCTCAAAGTCCTCAGTGAGGTCCTCTGGGGAGGACACGATGGACCTGTCAGCCAAAGCTGCTGCTGCGATCTCCTCAGGGATGTTCTTTGGGACTGGCTTTTTCTCATTTGCTTCCTCTTTAACTGCTTTATTTTTATCAGCTTTGGGCTTAGCCTGAGTCTTAGCCTTATGCAGAGTTTTCCTCACTTCAGGGGTGAGCGGCTTCAGGTCAGGTTTAGTGATTTTCCTCAGCTCCGGTTTACTGGGATCCTTCTTTTTATCCTCTTTGGCTTTACTTTCTTTTTTCTCTTCTTTTCTTATATTTTCATCTTTCTTCACTTTCTCTTTCTTAATTTCTTTTTTCTCTTTGTCTTTCTTTTCATCCATCTTGGACGCTTTCTCGTGCTTGGCAGTTTTTTCCTTGGATATTTTCTTTTTCTCTGTCTTGCCGGTCACAGGTGCCACCTCGCTGTTTTTCTGTTGTTTGGTGGCTTTTAGACTTTCACTTTTAGGTTTTTTCTCTTCCTTCTTTTCCACTTTATTCTCTTTAATGATTTCACCCTTGGGCTCTTCCTCCTGCCCACCAGCTTCTTTCTTTGCTGTTTTAGAGTGTGGTTTGGGTGAAGACTTGAGGCTCTCTTTGCTGTCAGTTCTTGATCTCATTTTAGTCTGTTTGATGATGGGAGGAGGTGCACCGGATGATATGTCTTTTTGAGTGGCCACTGGGTAACGCAGGAAGTCCAGGTGTTTCAGTTTCTCTAGGCCCTCGAAGATTTTATTCTGCGGTGCATTTCCAGGGAAGAGCACCCTGACGATCTTTTCTGTTGGACGGTGAGGAATCCAAACAATGAGAGCAGTGACTGATGTCAAATATGGAACAGATATTTCTCCCTCTTTACCATTGGCCATCATAATCCCTGTCTTGGCTTTGCTGTTCCCAGCCCATTTCTGCATTAAAAACTGCATCTCTTTGCTCTCCTTTACAGGGTTTAAGACATACATGTCTAACTTTCCCACCCCAAGTTTGTGGAAAAGTGTGATGGGCTCAATGGTGTTGCTGACTACCCTGTGAAGAGGCTCTGGTGTGATACCGAGCTTGTTGAGGTACTGCAATGTAAGAGATGCCTCCTCAATGCTTCGCTTCACTTTCAGCGTAGACTCCGGCATCCGCAGCTTCTCTGGGACGTTGAAAAACACGATCCCAAGCTCAGGAGAGATCAGGTTCTTCATCCAGTCACCATTGCTGCTGGAGCCAGATCCTTGGTTGCGCTCCTCCTCTTGCTCTGCAATCTTCCTCTGGAACAAACCATTAATGCCAGGGAGGTTGTCTGCACCAATATGGGTGAGCAGAACCGAGTCAATCCTGTCCAGGTGGCGAACCAGCTTCCAGAAGCAAGACTTCCGATCCGACCCTCCATCCACCAGGATGTTGAATCCATTGACAGCAAACAGAGCAGAGTCTCCCCTGCCTCCAGGGAAGATGTAGCAGCATGGCTTGGACAGCTTCAGAAAGCCTCCAGAGGTCGGGGGCTCCAGGAGGTCAAAGGACGACGGCACATCCACTGTCTCTGAGACGTACTCGGTGAACTCTGTGACTCCGTCCATGTTGGGAAGGTGAGGTTCAGGGTTCAGGCGGTATTCCAGAAGATTTTGAAGCGACTGTTGCTCCTGGCTTTGGCCAAGGGAGCTCCAGCCCCCGTCTCCCTGACAGGAAACAGTAAGCCTGGACGGCTGCTCTGAGGAGGCGCTGGACAGAAGTTCAATCACCTGGGAACACAGCAACAGTGAAAAACAACCTAAAATAACTGTAGATTTACAGAAGTTGATCCAGACATTGTAAAGAAGTATTCAAAGAGAAAGTGCACTCGGCTTACTTGAGGGTTGGAGATGATGTCAGAGAAGTGTTGCCAGGTGAAGGCTCCACCTTGCAGTAGGATGTCACCTCCCTGCTCAGAGCCTTGGCCGCTCAATATCAGCAACTTATTTCCCGCAAAGTCAGTGATCAAAGTGCGAATCTAGGCAGAGTACAAAATAACCAACTATAATACAGCTAACAAAAATGCTTTGTCATAAAAAGTCAACATCACAACAAAAAAAGTTAAATGGGACTGTAATGGAAAGATGAGAAATCTTTTTGAATTGTCAAATGGAGGCAGTTTAGTTGGCTAATAGAATGCTTCCCCAAAGAACAAAGCTTACATCACCTCACATGTATCTGAATAATGAACATGTAACTTGTGTGCCATGAAGTTTTGGATCTGCTGAGTTTCAACATGTTCTCATCCCCACTTGTAAAATACTGCTGCTTTGTCATTGGACCTACACGTCAAAATGTGACATGCATTGTGTCTTTTCAAAAGCCACTTCTGTTTTCACGGGAAATGTACAGTTTCTGCTTGTTACATGCAAACAGTCTTTCAAAATAAACTTACAACATTGATATAACACTTGACTTTTATGCGTCCACGTTGGCGGTAGTTGCGGCCTGAGGCATTATGTTTTCGTGTTGTCGTTCATTTTCATGAATGCCATATTTCAAGAACACCTTGAGGGAATTCCTTCAAATTTGGCAAAAATGTCCACTTGGACTCAACAATGAACTGATTAGATTTGGGGGGTCATAGATCAGAGGTCAAGGTCGTTGTGATCTCATCTGTCTCATGCTTGTGAACGTGATATCTCAAGAATGCCTTGAGAGACAAATTTCACACAAACTTTGAGCCATGGATGAACTGATTAGAATTTGGTGGTCAAAGGTCAAGGTTGTTGTGACCTCATCTGTCTAACTCTTGTGAATGCAATAGTGCAACATCTACTTGGACTCAAGGATGAACTGATTCGATTTTGGTGGTCAAAGGTCACTGTAACCTTGTATCTGTCTCATTTCGTGAGCCACCGAAGGACCGCCCTGCAGATTTATTATTGGTTCTGCAACGTAGGAGTTTTTTTAAACTCTGAAATTGTATCCGCCCATCTAAACACAAAATCAGGGAGAAAGTCATCAGTCTTTAGTTAAGCAAAGCGTCTAAAGACTGACTTGTGAGTCTACTTTGCACTGTACCTGGATTTTTATTCTAACTTACTGATATACACATTGTTAACCATTCCTGAATGAAGTGCAGTTGACATAGTATACTGTGCACAACCAGGTCAGCAGCAAAAGTCTGCAGTGTACCTTTCTGCAAACCACAGATCTGTTAGTTTATACATTATTATGTAGCAGATGCATTGACTCTTATGGTTGGGGTTAGGAAGAAGTCATGTTTTAGCTTAAAATGCCCAGTTTGAGGGACAATCCTCGCTAAAAAAGCAACAGTGTCTTTTGTCTGCAACAACCACCTTTTGTGCAACTATTCCAGCAAGAAAAAACAGAAACAGGTCACTGAAAAACATCCGCATCTGAGGGCTAAATAAGCCTTTGGAAGAAGAGCAAGCGGTCACTTAAACACACTCATGTTAGGGGGCTAAAAATCCTCTGGAAGAAGTGCGACCAGTCACTTAAAAGCACCCATACAGGGGGTTTAAAAGCCTCGTGAAGAAGAGCTAGCGGCCACTTAAAAGCACCCAGGTTCAGGTGCAAAAAAGCCGCTGTAAACAGCAACAACTTGCTAAAAAACAACCGACTTTGTTGCTTGTTGGTGTTGAACAGTGGTCTGCAGCTTGGCAGGCGTTTCCCCTAGGTGTCACACCATCCATCATCCCCTCTACCACCAAATGATGAAGTCAGGTCATACGCTCTGTCACTTAAGAAACGTGCAAATGTAACATAGCTTGAAAATGGATGCCGAGAGATTTAACTCCGTTTTATCAAAAGTGTGCTCAGTCCACAAGATTGTGGAAATGAAGGACTTACAGCGACTTGAGCCATTTTGTACCGCTACACGTGTTTCTAGTCGGACTATGTTTACGAGCACAAGAGTTCAGTGAGCCACCGAAGGGCCGCCCTGCGGATTTACTATTGGTTCTGCAACGTAGGGAGTTTTTTTAAACTCTGAAATTGTATCCGCCCATCTAAACACAAAATCAGGGAGAAAGACATCAGTCTTTAGTTAAGCAAAGCATCTAAAGACTGACTTGTGAGTCTACTGGTGCGCAGGTACATCATACATACATACTGCTGTGAAAATTGACTCTGTGCATTGATTCCTGATACCAACTTCAGTGACAAAGCAGCAGTATTTGACGAGTTGGGAGTGAGTTTTGAAGTCATCCAGGTAACATCGAGCAACTGAGTGATAAAATCACTTGTGTATGATGCGAAAGCTAAAGAAGACATTCTTTAAGAATTTAAATCAAAGGAGATATTTCAGCACAATAACAATGAGACGAAAGGTCAAATTCATCTTGAGGAAATGCTTGTGCACCAATATAAATGCTGCAGTCTAAAGTTAACTCCAAATAGTTTCAGTCATAAATGCAGTCACGTCTGCTTCATACCTGAAACAGACTGTTTAGAAAAGGAAAAGTTTCTTTTAATTTCAGTCAGCAAAAGGCACATGTTATTTGTGTTAGTGATAAATCACTGTGTCCCACTGAGAAGCTGAAGCTGCAGCAGCATTAAGAGTAAAGTTTAAATGCAGACGTGCAGTACAGTGTATTTCCAAATAGAAAGATCAGCTGTGTTACAAATAAACTGTCGTACTACACTCGACTAGAATAATAATGAAAAGTGGGTCAGGTTAACTCACTCCACCAGCAGTCAAAGGCTAAGCCAACAACTGACTAATTTTCACACTGACAGTCAAATCTGAGTGGGTTTATTTACGACACAAAGAAGCATTTGTGTCTCACACTGACTGTTTCCCTGTTAATCAAATGAGTGATGATCACTCGCAGGAGAAACATGACGGACCTCCCAGTGGAGCTGAATATTTAATGGCAGGTTGCTGCTGTGTTCTTTGATTCAGACTGAAGCTGAAGTTTCAGACTGCCCTCAAACTCCTCAGTGATTTAAATAAAAATACAGAACATTTCAGAGAGGAGTCAGAGCATCTGGTCATCATCAGCCCGCGGCGTTTTGTCTGTCCGGCTGTGACTCACCTCTGAGGCAGCGGTCTCCTCTGACGGGTTCACCAACACCACTGTCTCCAGGACATCACTCTGATACTGGAGAATCCGCTGGCCTGCAGGACAAACAGGGAGAAAAACACGCATGACTACACCAAGGCCAAATAATGACTGAGCTACAGAAGCCAGAGGTAAGTACTGTAACTGCTTGTTAAACTCCACAACACTTACACAGAGGACAAAGATTCATCAGTAGGATGCAATGACACAATCTCTAACAGTGAACAAACACAACTTGCTTAAAGTTAAATGAGAGGATCGATACCATTCTCACTGTATAGCACTGTCATTGTTTTTTCCACAAAATATGAAACTATTGTCAGAAGAAAAGAAAAAGTTCCAGCACTAAACTCCGAGTCTGAGAAACAGGAAAATCTGTGAGCTCATTATATATTCGCGTCTGCCCTCCCTCCTGTTCCTGACAGATCTCCAGCCGACCTTTGGGCCAATCACAACCACTTTCTGTTTCTGTTTCACATGATGACAACCTGCAGAGTTTTGGTGCTCTATGCAAAATACGTGATCATCATTTTTGACTCATGCACTCTCACATCTTTATGGCTGATATCTCCAAAACTCAGCAACTCACATTAAAACTATCTAGACTGATACACAGCACTACAGGTAAGAGGAAGAATATGTACTTTTGATTCTGGGGGTGAACTGTAGCTTTCAACACTTCAAACAGCCGTTGGTTGGGTGTGATGTAGGACATCTGTGGGCCTGTCTTGGTGTTGCATCTTCCTTCTGATAACCACCGTAAGAACGTGATGTCACATCCTGACATCTCCAGCAGTCATGGAAAGATTTTAAAACATCTGCAGAAGTCAGACCCACAATTGTGAACATGGTCCCATGTGGTGGCACGGTGGTGGAGGGAGAGTTTGCATGTTCTCCCTGTGTCAGTGTGGGTTTCCTCCAGGTGCTCCGACATGTTCTCCCCGTGTCAGCGTGGGTTTCCTCCAGGTGCTCTGACATGTTCTCCCTGTGTCAGCATGGGTTTCCTCCAGGTGCTCTGACATGTTCTCCCTGTGTCAGCGTGGGTTTCCTCCAGGTGCTCTGACATGTTCTCCCTGTGTCAGCGTGGGTTTCCTCCAGGTGCTCTGACATGTTCTCCCTGTGTCAGCGTGGGTTTCCTCCAGGTGCTCCAGCTTCCTCCCACAGTCCAAAGACATGCAGGTTAATTGATAACTCTAAATTGTCCGTAGGTGTGAATGTGAGTGTGAATGGTTGTCTGTCTCTATGTGTCAGCCCTGTGATAGTCTGGTGACCTGTCCAGTGTGAACCCTGCCTCTCACCTAAGACATCAGCCCCCCTGTGACCCCCAACAGGATAAGTGGTTATGGAAAATGAATGAATGAATGTTCACATGTTGAATTAGTGAAAAATTCGAACCCCATTTTGTAGAAGGAATCATAAAGTAGATTATTTAGACTCTGTAGGATGTCTGGCAGAACAGAGCTGCTTGTTAAAGGGTTAAATCAGAAGAAAAACATTATGTAAATACTACATGACCAGCGTCACATACTGACATTACAACGCCCTGTCTTCCAGCATCTGTCAACACAATTACTCTGCACATATGGCTGCGTGCATAAACACCCTCGTCCCCACCCCGCCTCCTCTTTTTGCTCACTTGCCATCTTATGTCTCCGCTGGCCCTGACCAAAGCCCCCCCGACGAGTTTAATCATGGAAATACGCTCTTTTCACACACAATCACAACAATAATGCAAAAATATAATCCCTCAGCCATAAGCCCTCATTGGCTGTTGCTATGGTGATGCTTCTCCGGCTGTTGCTGCTAGCGGAGTTACACTGACCCAGTCTTGGCTGAGGGAGACGCATTGCAGCATTTCTGCGGGAGGGAGGGGAGGCTGGTGCTGCATGAGAGGATGCACGCAGCATCACACAGTACAGGAGGTGAAGGCGAGTGCCAGAGCAGCAGCAGCAGCAGCAGCATCATGAGCATGCAGGCTCTTCATCAGAGGATCTATATTTAGCAAGAAAGATGTTGCTGCTCTTCTGCCTCAAAAAATGTGAAAGAGCAGTGTCTCCTGTTTCTGCTGAGAGAGGAGGAGGCATGGAAAATGTCTTAATATTCAGGGGTTATGTGTCAGAGCATCGTAAACAGCCACAGATACACGAGACACTGATAACATGTCCCTTTGAAACAGTTTTTGGGGACGATATCAGCCGACGAGTCAGAATCATGAGCTAATTTGTGCAAACTAACAGCCAGCGTCAGATCAGCAGCATGTTTAGTGAGTAAACACACTGTGGCCCAGTTTATAGATGCTGATGTTTTACCGTCACGTTCACAATCTGAATTTGTTCAGCTGCTGATAGACGAAGTAGAGTGGAACTGATGGTTGTGGCTTTTTTTCTTTCTGAACCCAGGAGACTGTTTGAATGTAAAAATAACGCCAACAGAGAAAAAGCATTTACAGTACGCAGCGTTAACACTGTACTCTGAATGAATTAACTCGTGCTGGGAGGAAAAAACAATATTAACATTCAGATTTTTTTATGTTCTCAGTTTGTTAATGAAGACTTGAAGCTCATTCGCTGCTGTGTGGACACATTTGGTGCTTTCCTCCTGCCAACTACCAAACATTTCCATCCACATTTCACCACTTTGTGATTTTATGTCCTAACTCTGATCACCAGGGATGTTCTGTAGCCCATTGGCTCTCAGTGATTGCAGACCACTGGCAGCTGCGTTTACTCCCAGTCAGCACACAATGTGGTAGAAACTGTCCAAACTGTGGCTCAATTTCATGAATATTACTGACAACAGTTGACGGAGCAATAATTAGGGTAATTTAATAGGTGTGGAGTCTGTCAACACACTCAGAGGGAGGTCTGTCCAGATTCGGCTACTTTAATATTGGACCCTCGTGATGAAGTTTTCAAGGATTTATCACACTGATGGACACATCATATTTTTTACTCTACTTTGCACTTAGTCTCGCCACCAGACAATCAGAGATCTCCGCCTTCTGATAGTCTGGGGACACTCCTTTCTAAAGTGTGTTTAACACACCGGCGAAAACAGCCGGCAACAAAGCAACGCAAGAGTTCAGCGAGCCACCGAAGGGCCGCCCTGCGGATTTACTATTGGTTCTGCAACGTAGGGAGTTTTTTTAAACTCTGAAATTGTATCCGCCCATCTAAACACAAAATCAGGGAGAAAGTCATCAGTCTTTAGTTAAGCAAAGCGTCTAAAGACTGACTTGTGAGTCTACTTTGCACTGTACCTGGATTTTTATTCTAACTTACTGATATACACATTGTTAACCATTCCTGAATGAAGTGCAGTTGACATAGTATACTGTGCACAACCAGGTCAGCAGCAAAAGTCTGCAGCGTACCTTTCTGCAAACCACAGATCTGTTAGTTTATACATTATTATGTAGCAGATGCATTGACTCTTATGGTTGGGGTTAGGAAGAAGTTATGTTTTAGCTTAAAATGCCCAGTGTGAGGGACAATCCTCGCTAAAAAAGCAACAGTGTCTTTTGTCTGCAACAACCACCTTTTGTGCAACTATTCCAGCAGGAAAAAACAGAAACAGGTCACTGAAAAACATCCGCATCTGAGGGCTAAATAAGCCTTTGGAAGAAGAGCAAGCGGTCACTTAAACACACTCATGTTAGGGGGCTAAAAATCCTCTGGAAGAAGTGCGACCAGTCACTTAAAAGCACCCATACAGGGGGTTTAAAAGCCTTGTGAAGAAGAGCTAGCGGCCACTTAAAAGCACCCAGGTTCAGGTGCAAAAAAGCCGCTGTAAACAGCAACAACTTGCTAAAAAACAATCGACTTTGTCGCTTGTTGGTGTTGAACAGTGGTCTGCAGCTTGGCAGGCGTTTCCCCTAGGTGTCAGGTCATACGCTCTGTCACTTAAGAAACGTGCAAATGTAACATATTCATGGTTTTCAGAAACATACAGTGCCACCATTTCCCTCTTGTGTCTGGGCTGCTGTGCATTGCTCCTACTATTTAAGGCTGTGGTTTCCATCCTGGGGGTCATGACCCCTTCTACAGGTTGTGTGATAAATTGATAAATCTGAATGGTTGTAAGTTCATTAACAGGGTGCGAAAGAAGCTGTGTAAAATTATATTCATGTTTTTTCTAACAAAAAAAAAAAAAAAAAAAATCTTGTGAAATACAGGAAACTGAAAAATGTTAAATTTCAGACCTCTAACACTGACTTTAAACAATCTGAGGTTTGAAGGGAAAATATTTCTTTGATCAAACTGTTGATAATCTATGGTCATATGCATTAGTATCAAGTTGGGTGATGAGAGTAAGACTTTATAAATGTGCCTGTCATCAGAGGAAAATAATGACAGCTTCATTTTCTAATAACATTTTGACATAAAAGTTAATGTTTGGTATCGAATTAAAGACACAAGCCTCATTTTAAACAATGTCTGACCTCTGACAGCTTTATTTCAGGGAGGTCTTATGACCTCACTGACCAGCCTTTACATTAACTGCATTTATCATTATCTCATCTCTTTCAGTGCCTTTAAGTGTGATGACATCACATTAATCTGAGCGCTGGAGAGAAGATAAAACCGTTTCTACGACCTTCACATCAAACGACAAGACAGGAGAACAGGTACGACCCTTTGTTCTGACAGAATCACTGCTGACCACCAGGGTCATAAAAGATATAAAGCTAAAATAATTTAATCACATATAAAATGTCATGAATGGAAAGACATGCTGAACACAGTCATGACATGGGTCTTAGGTTAGGGAAGGTTTATTAATGACTAAAACACTCTGAGTACTTTTTCGTTCTGTCGTTCTCACGTGCAGATCGTGTTCTTTTATTTCAGTCTTTTGAAGGTTTGTTTAAAATCTACCAGCTGCAGATAAAACCTCTCTCAGACACAACACGACTGCTGATATTAAAGCTAGGCTCAGTTTGACCTGCACAGACTTTTAAATACCTTAGATTGAGGATTTTTTTCTACAGTGTGCTAAACCTGTCAGTTTGATGGTGTTTAATAATCTATTAACACAAAAAGCCAGTAACTTCACCTGTGTATGGTGCAGTCTGAAATAAGATTAAACAATATGACTTATTGTTAAATCTTAGTGATTATTTTCTCCACTAAACTATCAATGGACTGTAACACGCTCAAATTTGCAGTAGCTGTGGCCACGTTCACACATGCAGCGAGGCTTTTTGCTCTTTTGCTCTGTTAATCAGCTGACCTTTGGCTCGTGACCAATCTTTCCACAAATCTGTGAATCCATTTGGAAGTTATGCTCCTTTTTGCAATAGGCCAACTCCCCACCTTCTTTACATCCACTGGCATAAACACAAACACACACCTATACACACACACACTTGACCTCCATGCCAGATTTCAGTCTCCTGGGACAATCAATCAGAGGGCTTTACAGCATACGACATCCCTCTGTCCTTAGGACCCTCGCAGCGGATAAGGAAAAACTCCCCCAAAAAAACCTTTAACGGGGATAATCATGTTCAGTGTGTTTCCATTAACACACCTGTGACGTTCACATCGTATCCTGTTGTGCTTTGTGTCCTGAGGCTGCCTGAAAGCAGCGAGGATCAGGAGCTGGGCTCCGATTTGTTTTTTCCTCATCCTGGCGATCAGCACATCTGGGTGATGTTAGTATACTGTTCCCGCTCCCAGTGTGCAGCTCCTGGTGTGGGTCAGCTCAGGTGTATTAACTTGCGCCCATCATAGTGACTTAACACGTCATTCTGTTTGTTGTGCCAAACTCAACATTTGTATATTGTGTTTCATATCATAGGCCCACAAATATTTATCCATATCTCATCATTTTTCAGACTTTGATCCTCTGCCTGCTCCTTCCTGTGCCCAAGGAGATTCATTTATTTATTTAATGGTTCTGTATCATCAGACTATTATTAACATAAACAGGTGATTTTAATCTAAAGCAGTAACCACTGTATGTGCATGTGTGAACGCCTCAGACTTGAAGTGTAATAAACTGGTTCTTCTGTGAAACAACATGACCCTCATCCATTTAAAATCAACATTAGTTCTTCTGAGGTCATTTAAGTGAAAGTAATGCAAAAGTGGTGTAATAAGTAACTTATTACTTTCAAATGAAGGTAACTAGTTGTATCTAATATATAACATTTTGAGACTATCTTGCCTGATCCTGTAGATCAACTAATTGTAGCTTTATTCCTGATTTGTGTCAGTCAACATCTGATCAAAGAAGAACTAAAACATTTAAGAATCTGACAAAGAATTTGACGCCCACCTTTATAATTGAAGCACGTTTCTGTCGATACTCAAGAAGTACTGAAGACTTCTGGTGAGAAACTGGTTTTAAAAGCCAGATATTGTTCTAATTAGAGACTAGACCCCATGTGTATCAGTAAATATGAGCTTTTGATATAAGGTTTTCATAAATGAAGATGTGTGTGTGTGTGTGTGTGTGTGTGTGTGTGGGGGGGGGGTCTCCTGTGCCTCTTGTGCTCGTGGCCCATGATTCCTTGCTGCTCCCCTGTGGTGTCACAAAACACGGCCACTCCAGTCATCTAACAGAAACGCTCTGCATGTCTAAGGGGCCCATTAACCGCCTCGCTCTTCTCATTCCTATTTCAAGCTGTCCAAGGACAATCTCCTGTAAAGCCACTTGTGTGCCCACACATCATTCAGACTGTTATCATGGAAATGAATGTAGTCTGGGCCGCGGTGGCTCTTCATCAGGCTCAACACAACACACTAATAATGGAAGATTAACTGAGGGAGGAAGAGTGCTCGTAAAATTATGACCCTCAGTCGGCCCTGTTGGCTCTGAAGGATAAAGTCACTCCAGCAGCACAGATATGAGGTGATGGTTGGTGCATTGGACCAGTACTGTTCCCCTGATAGCTACTGGACAATTACTGGTTAATAACTGGTCTATACTGTCTCTCTGACCAAACAATCCCAACTCAAGGTGCACTTACAGTACTAGCTTTCTCCAGAGCTTCCAACTGTATCGCAGTCTTCATCAGCCGAATTAGGCTTATTGTGAGGAAGATGGACCTGACGTGCAAGCTCAGTAGCTGTCATGATTTTATGAAATGATTTTAAAGGTGGGGCAAGCAAAAATGTGGTGAGTTCATTTACCAGACCATAAGTGAGACAAGAATTAACTATTAGCGAGGCGCCTTCTTGCTCATCTGATAAAGTGTGTGCCTCATAGGCCTTGTTCAGACTGCCAGCCAAAATCGGATTTTTAGCCAATCTACATTGGAACCAGATGGCTCTTATGAAGTCTGAACAGTCATAAATGACATGAAATCTGATTTTTGCAAACCAGATTGAAACCACCTTTGGGAGGTAGTTTCAAATCGCATTTGGACAGATGTGTCTGAGTCTGAACAGCTCCTATATCATATGACTTCACACAATGCACGCTAGATGACGCCTCCGCTCCGACGTCGTTGCCACAGCAACTTGTCAGATTGGTCAATAATGTGGCCCAGTCTGAACAGAGCTAAATCCGATTTGGACACTTGCTAAAAACAGTGTGGACAGTCAGCAGTCAAAAATCGGATTTGAGAAGGAATCAGATTTGAATCAGATTCGCCTGCAGTCTGAACGCAGCCATACTGACTGAAGCCTTTGCAGTGGCCCAGATTCAATTCCAACCTGCGGTCTTTTGCTGCACATCTTTCCCCTTCTCTTCCCACAATTTCCCTTCTCTCTCCATTTGCTCTACAAGAAAGTCTAAAAGCCCAAACATGACCTTGAAGGGAAAAAAAGCTGCTAGCTACCCAACAGTCTCTCCGCCTTGCTCGCCACCACAGAATGAGAGCGGGCAGCAGCTCAGGAAACAGACTTTCAGGAGGCAGCTTCAGGAGGGTCAGGACTGTCCGTCCCCTGGAGCTTAGGTTTGTTCTGACTGGATTCTGATTGATGCAGTGTCTTTTACTGCCTGGAAAACAGGAGATCGGGTGCTGGGTGCTTCTCTTGTGCCTTTTTTGTGCCAGCTTTCAACAGCCCGGCGGCAGACTGCATCTGAGGTTGCTCAGCAGCCTTAACAAGCATCGTATCGTTTACCTGAAATCGAGTGCAGAGTGTGTAGGCCTATCGTTAAAAAGCAGACTTTGGAAATATGACTTTTGTATCTCATAATTATGATTTACTATCTTAAACTTTTAAGAAAAGATCTCATAACAAGACAACAGGTGTCGCACTGTGTTCTGTGACCCTTTTAATTATGAGCTTTTACTTGATTTCAGGAGAGCGAGTTTTAAAGGAACTGTAGATATTTAAATTTCCATCTCTCCTCATGAAATGGATTGTGTGAATCTGTCGACAGAGTGAGCCTTCAGTCTCCACTAATAACGTGCACATGGACAAGAAGTCCTTGAACTGCTCTGAATAAAAGAAAAAGAGGAAATTTTAACACTACAGATCCATTCAGCTCCATCTTGTGAAAACTGTTTGATGAGATCCAAACCCTTTAGAACAGCTACTAAATGGACCTTGTGGTTGTTATGTTGCCAAGATAAAGTCTTATATCATCAGTATATGCATGCACACACACACACACACACACACACACACACACACAGTCCTCTGCTAAATGTGTTTTGTCCTCTTTCAGCTTTACAAAGTAAGATGGTGCAGAAGAAAAGCTTCCCTCCACACTTGAGATGTCTGATAGTGAGTGGGTGTTTTACAGCATTAAGGAGTAAATGGAAAGCAGAGCAAGCCTACACACTCGTGCCTCCGGTGCATGATGGGAAGCACTTTGCAGGCGCTGCTGTCCGAGCCGGCAGCGACACATTTTCTGCCACAGCTTTCACATGCTGGCACGCCACCCAAGGCCGAGAGACATGTCAGCTGTGTGTTTGTGTTTATTTGTGGACATCGTGGTAGAAGTAGACCATGTCCCATATATGTCACTCTGTGTGACTCCACGTTCTCCTCACGCTCGGGCTACACACACACAGGGGTTAAAAATACAACAGGAGAGTGTGGCATGCGGTTGGTTGGTGAGCGTTTCCTCTGCTGAGATAACATCAGGTACGTCAGACAGAAGACGCACTGACTCTGGCCTCCTACAGGCTCATATTCTTCAATATAACTCCATTAAATAACTGACACACAACTTTAAGTACAACCTGTCAAAGGTTAGAGATAATTCTAAAAGCCCTCCTGTTGTGAGCGAATGGAGTCGAGCTGTTAAAGACATTTTTGGCTGCAGAAGCTCCTGTGAATAAACTAATTAGGTGCTGCTTCTGTTGTCTGGCAGGTCATCGTTCGTTCGGTTTCCATCTGGCAGCAGCTTTTGTTTATAACCTATAAGCTTGTTCATTTTGAGTGGCAGCATGATAAATGATCCCCGTCCTTTGTAACAAAGCAGTGAAGCTGCCCTCGTTATGACTGGTCAGAGTCATCAGAGGGTTATTAGTCACAGCAGGGAAAGCTGAATGTGAAGATAATGAGTGGACGTTCTGTAATTATTACCACATAAACAGTGGTAACTGCTGTTTGTTACAGGAGCGCTCTAACACGTCCAAATATGATCAATGTGGTGTTTATTCAGCAGAGATGCTTTAATTTAGGTTTTAGCTCCATATCTCTGGGGACTGTGATGTCAGTTAGTTGGTCTGTTAAACAAACAAGTATCTCAGCAACTGTGAAGAACTTTGGTAAAACATTCATGTTTTCTAGAGGATGAATCCTACTGACTTTGGTAACCCGCTGACTTTTCATGTAGCGGCATCAACTGGTCAAAATTTCCACTTGTCCAACTCTTCACTTCAGGACGGTTTATCTCTAAAAGCTGTACTTTCTCTACACTTTATAGTTTAATGTTTACATGTTAAAATGAGCCGTCGTCACGATGACCTCAGTTTATCAGCTGGAGGTGCAGCTGCCTCTCCCCCACAGGGCTGTAGGCTCCATAGGAGTGTTAAAATGTGTTTGTCTTGTTGTGTTATTGGGAGCCAGAATAGAAGGAGTCATGTCTCCAAACCAGCCGCCACTGCCCGTCAACAAAAACAAAGACAACTATGGTTAAATGTGATAAGACCAAAGGACTGGACGGAGGCCATCATCAAAAATGCTCACATGTGCAGCGCACACTTCATATCAGGTTAGGGAAAAAGTATTTCCTGTTGTAGGGATGAATAAGGTTATGTGTATTAAGGGTTATCATGTCCACCTCATCAGAAACTGGGGAGGGATTAAGAGGAATATTGGATTTCTCTGGAACGCTAACTTTTTAGCACATTAGCTAACGTTAGCTTCCATAGCAAAACAAACAAGTGTGGTCCTCCTTTGTAAGATTGGCTTCCTGTGACATCATCCATCCACTGAGTGAGAGCATACGGGTCGGCCAGTCTGGTCCCGTTGGTCAGTGTTTACTTATTCAAGTAACACTGGCGGTCCCGGAGAGTGAGTGACCTGACATGGTGCGTTGGTAAATTCAGTCTGACGCTCTACACTAAAATGAGAGCCCTGTTGGTGGAAGAAACGGAGCGTTATATTTCTACATGAATGAACCAACGGTTAAGTTAATCACACATTCACTCCGCTCGGCGCTCTGCTGCTCCGTCTCCACAGACAGAGTGTCCAGAGTGCGCTCTGCCACTCTGAGAGTGCGCTGCTCTGGATAACCCAACGCTACATTCAGACAGCGCTCCCAATTTATCAACGCTCCAGTTTGTGTCAGAGTGCGCTCCCACACTCACAATGAGTGTTTCTGAACGCACCACTCACATCATCTTCCTCCATCGTTTAAAACAAGACAACAGAACATGCTAGCTAGCGCTAGCGTCATACTGTTTACTGGCAATAAAAGGGTCAATACATCCACGGGTTGCCGTCAAACCAAAACAAATTTGCTTAAAGTTGCTTAAAAGCAGAGAAGTGAGCCCTTTCACATCGCTTTTTGGATTCATTGTAAGAAGACTGTACAGCCGTGCCAGCAGCTCTCTAGCCAGATCGTCTTTGGTTTGAAAGGTAACTTTCTCTAACAGCACTAACAGAGCAGACACACCAACTATGTGACTCTGCAGCAGAGGTGATGCTTCTTCTTTACGAGGAACATCACTGATTGGTGCATCAGTAAATCAGTGTTTCCTGTCCTGATCCATCACTTAACCCCTCGTCCATCCATCAGACCGTATACAGACCAACACATACACTAAACAGAACACATAAACGAGTGCAGAGCACCGGAGCACGACTGTAACTGCAGGAAATGAAACATTAAAGTGAATCATGACTCCAACCAACAGGAGCAGAGTTATAAAATAAAAGCATTTCCTCTGTGGGATGTAACTGTGACACGCAGCTGATTTGTACCTGCTGCTTTCACCGTCACATGTATTAACTCTGATGCAGCTCTCAGGTGAGCCTGGAGGGAAATAATCAAAGGACTGAATTAGAGCCTGTGGTGCAGCAGCAGCACTTCATGATATTAAAAGCTGTGTGGCTGCTGTAACATTTTTTTGTGAGTAGAGTTTGCTCACAAATTAAATCTCATGACGGTGTACCTACATGAACAGACACTGATCAGGTGAGAAAAAAACAAATACTGTAGTTAAAAGCTGAATCCATATGGGCACGCTTGTTCGGACATGCTATAAAGATATTTAGGAGGACGATACAAAAATGTTCTTGCATGCCACCCTGTGACTGTTGGTAGAAGATTCATCAGGATCTTTGGTCTTAAAGACTGATGCTTTTGACTCATTAAACACACAGCCAATCCTCAGCTGTGTGTTGAAATGTTATTAAGGAGATTTGTCTGCGGTAAGACAAATCCAATCACTGGCATTAATATTTTGTTGTAAGCATTGTATGGTTCTGCAATTTGAATCTATTCACTTTGGGATTTTTGGTTTAATTTTGGATTAATTTAGCAACTCTTTGTGTTGTTTTGTTTGTACTGATTTAATAATAATGCATTTAGAGATCATGTGATGGCCACTGAGGTTCAAGGCTGCTGTAATCTTTGTGCTATTAGACGATTGGAAATGACAGAATGTTCGAACATCATTGTGTAATCTTTCAAATAAATCTTCCTCCACTGCTTTACTCAATTTAACTAATTCAACTTTTAATTAATGTGTCCTTATTTGCACGTTATCATAATGAAGAGAACACTGCTCTCACTCTGCACACACAATAATGGGGGACCTTTAAAAGACATACCTAATTAAATGAGCATTTATGCTGTGCTTTGTTAGAAGGGTGCACTAAGGGTAATATGAAGGGGTGTGTGTGTGTGTGTGTGTGTGTGTGTGTGTGTGCGTGTGTGTGTGTGTGTGATGGTGACATGAACGCTCAGATCAGATCGTGGTCACAACTCACAGCATGAGCGAGCACAAACTGAGCTCTGTGGAATACAACCTGACAACGGTCAACATCAGACCAGCCTGGATTTAAATAAATGTCATTATTATCTCGAGCTTATCTTCAAACTTAATGATGTCACATCTCAAAATGTCACACACACCTCTATAAAATCCGCTCTCACCTGCTGCAGGAATAAACCTTCCCTCAGGTAACCAAGAAACAGCTTGTTAGCAGCAACGGAAACCAATTAGCACCGCCAACACCGAATATTCAGTTAAAACAACACCATGTGTTTTTCTTATTAACTGCATCGTCGGGCATCGTGACATCAAACAGATCGATCTAATCAGTGCTACATGAGGACTAACGATTAGCCAATCAGCACCAACGGTGGACTAACTCGGTTGTCAAGTGATGCACTGAAACCAGTGAGGAGTAATGGTGACCAATGGCGACCTCTAGACAAGATAGACGCTGCTATTGAGGCTGTTCTAAATCGACATGTCTTCTCAATATTGTCCAACACAGGGGTTTGTTTTTAGTTTTTTCCCGTTCCACTCTTAGCGCTAAAACAACTGTCCTATCGAAAGCTTGCCGGCATTTGCTGTCACCAACATTTTCCCCTTGTCTCAAAGGTAGTCAAGGCTACGTTACCTTTTTCAAAACACCTACCAGAGATCTCATCACCAACGATGCACGGCATGGCTGCAAACGGCACTCAGGCTTTCTGATTGTGTTATTATTTTTCCAATCTATGATACAGAGTGTTATGCAGTATGGAATAGGGGTGGGAATCGCCAGAGGACCCACAACACGATATTGCAATATGCTGAGTATTGCGATACACTGTATTGTTATTTATTACCTTTTTTTTCAGCTTCAAATTATTTCCCCAAAGGAAAACTTTGTCAGCATCAGTTTTACCTCCAAAGATAAAGTTTTCAGTCTATTCATCGACTTTATTGCAGCAAAATGTGACACAGAGCAGACAGACTGACCAACACCGACAGATTAAGCGCAAAAAATATCTGTGTACATGTAGACCAGACCGTAAAACCAGTATGTTGGCGTGGCTACACGTCACTGTGGACGTTAGATTCAGGCGTATATGTGGGTCTGTAGTGATTGGTTAGGGAGTGGACACAATGTCAGACTGAAGATGGAAACATAGCATAAAACGTCAACAATTCTGTCTGAGATCAGGTTACATGACTAACTGTTAGCCCCTCAGTACTTTCTGACTCCTTTAACCTACAGTATGTGGTCAGTCTATTGGTTCCTAACAGAAACATAAATCTTAAACATGGTCAGTGGTTCAGTGACATCCCAAGATGGCTGCTCACTGGAATTTTATGAAAATGTTACTTAAAAAGGAGGAAATAACCAACACATTCTCACTGCGACGTCGTCACATGTCCACGTTTGGTCATGGACTTTCCACGTCCACATATGACGTCCAAGGTACCCTGGGTGTGTTGGTTGTTGACGTTCTGGGACGCCGTGTCAACTTCAGCCTGTTACATGCATTGTCTGTTTTCAAAATACACTTCTGTTTTCACAGGAAATGAACAGTTTGCATACAGTCTCTTTCAAAATAAAAGCACTACGTCAATACACCACCTTGAATTGACTTTTTATTCCTTCAACAACAAAAGCACGTGGTTAGGTTTAGGAAAAAAGAACATGGTTTGTCTTTACAGTCTCACGGGAAGCAAACAATGGCCACCCATGTGTAAGCCAGTGGTCCGCCATACCTCCCACCCACCCTACTCAGACTTCCACCACCTTAACTTTCGTTGTTGTCCCACCACGTTAAACAATAACACCACCCAGCCATGTATCATGCCAGCATGAAAGGACAAAGGTTGTTGTCAGTGTCTGAAGCGCTGGAATTTGATGACTTCCGATAAAACCGTGTTGAAATGGTGCATTTGTTGGGGACTACTTTCAGCAGCGGATTAATCCACATCTGGTGCTCTAAGTGTTTGTGGCAGCTGTAGAGTGTGTGTGGACTTCAGTGTGTGTTCACAGTGATGAAGGAAGATGTCACTCAGTGCAGCCATGTGGCTCACTGATGTGTTTGAATAGTTTTGGACAATGATGCAGCTCTGAGGCTCGGAGGAAACAAGGCGAACACTTCATCTGAAGCATACTGACTCCTTCAGTACAAGCAACAAAGCACATTTTTGCTGTCTCATCCGTGGGTGTAGAAATTGTTCTGTTCTTCTGTTAGTCAGATTTGTGTGTGTGTGTAGTTGGATGCTGAAATCTCTAGAAAGACACTCTTGCTCTGCCACAGCAGAAATGGAGGATGCACCTCCAGTAATGTCTTTTCCTTTTGCACTCAGCAGGCCTGTGCTGATCCTGAGCATCACACCGGCTGACTGAATGTAACACGACACGGTCGGGGGCCACACCTCTACCAAACCAGCATAAACGAGACTCTCCTTGTTGCTGGGCATCTCCACGCTCCACCCTGCCCAATCCCGCTGAGCTCAGCACTCTGCCTCACCCACCCTGAGGCATTGTGGGAGTTCACAGAGCACACTACAGGGTGGTGTGAGTGTGAGTGTGAGTGTGTGTGTGTGGGGGGAGGCAGGCTTCATGGATGTGTTGGCGTGTTTGTCTACAGGAGGATCTAATATCACAAAGAACACAATCTGATCTCGTTCAGTCGGCTCTGAAGAGACGAGGTCCTTCACAGAAACATGATTAGAGATGACCCGAGCTGCTCGGCTTCGTCCTGCTGCTCAGCCTGCACACTGTACTGCTTCGGCTAGTGTGAAGGATGAAGACGGCTCAAGGACATTTCAAAGACGTTTCCAGGACCAGTAATAAACCACTAGTTGGGTTAACTGGGTGATCTGGTTAGGGCTGGACAATACGTCAATATTATGTCAATATTATATCAATATCGTGATATGAGACTAGATATCGTCTTAGATTTTGGATATTGTGATATTGTCAGTGTCTTCTCCTGGTTTTAAAGGCTGTGTTACAGTGAAGTGATGTAATTTTCTGAACTTAAAAAGAAAACCAGCACAGAAACATTTTCTTATTTAATGTGAGCAAAACAAACAGAAATAAATGCGCTTCGGCTAAAACGCCGTCGTCAGTGGCATCGTTTTTTTGACATCACCAGACTGCTCTAGCTGCTTTATTATTTGCCTTTACTCACTTCGTCATTATATCCACATTACTGATCTTTTTTTAACAAACATCTCATTAATATTTTGTGAATGCACCAATATTCAATCCTACAATCACAGTATCGATATTGAGATGTTTGGTCAAAAGTACTGAGACATTTTTTCAGCCCTGTGATAGTCTGGTGACCTGTCCAGGGTGAACCTCGCTTCTCACCCAATGTCAGCTGGGATAGGCTCCACCCCCTGCGACCCCTAACGGGACATGAAATACCAGAGGCCTTTCCTTTAGAGGTAGTTAAAAAAAATTAATGTTTTAGGATTTAAATGTTTTGCCTTTTATTGTATTTTCTGTTGGCTTTGCTGACAGCCAGCCGGCCAGCCGAGTTACATAGTGCTTACTGTGCACCCTCCAGTCTCCACTGGTTAGCTAACATTGGCCTTGGCTGCGCTGCACTGTGCACCACCTGGGTGGGGTGGAAGCTAGCCATGGATGTATGAAGAGACCTGGATACAGCGTTGAAGCCAGGACCCCCGTTCATCCCTTTGAAAGTCGCTCAGTGGCGCATGAAGCCAAAAAACCTATATTTCTATGGTATGAAATGAACCAGCGACTTCTGGTTTAGCACCCTGTTAACTTGAAAGGGGAAAAAATGATTTAATCTCACGGCTCTTCTAGACTTTCCAAATGTTATCGGACCAAATGGATTAAATTCTGATAGTGGTCTCACAACACAAACCATCTTTCACTATTTGCTGACATTTTACAGTCTAAATAATTCATCTCTATTATTCTTCCCCCCTAAAAATGATTTAAACGATTATTAAAGGGTTTGTGAAATAAATATATATCTTCGGTCAATCGACTTAATCCAATAACCACTTAATTGTTTCAACTATACTGAAGACGTGACCTGGAATACTCTGACTCCAAGTCATCAAAAATCACGGCTTGGTCAGTGACTTCCGGCATCAGACACTGAAGAAAAAAGCCGTCCTTTCACATCGGCATTATACACGGCCTCAGGAGGAAATGCGATGGAACAACAATTGAAGTTAAGGCGGCGGAAATCTGTCTAGGGTGGGTGGGAAGGGGGGTACTTTCACTAGCGTGGCCAATGTTCACTTCCTGACTGTAAAGCCAAACCCTGTTCTTTTTTCCTAAACCTAACCACATGTTTGTTGTTGAAGGAAAAATTGTCAGTTCACGGTGTTGTACTGACATAGAGCTTTTACTTTGAAAGAGACTGCATGCAAACTACATTTCCTGTGAAAACAGAAGTGTATTTTGAAAACAGACAATGCATGTAACAGGCTGAAGTTGACACGGCGTCCCAGAACGTCAACAACCAACACACCCAGGGTACCTTGGACGTCATATGTGGACGTGGAAAGTCCATGACCAAACATCGATATGTGACGAGTGAGGGTGTGTTGTATTTTTCACTATTTTCTGACATTTTATGGATCCAATGATCAATTGAGAGGATACGTTTAAGCAGTTTTTCGTGGCAGCAAAACAACCGACAGTCTAAAACTCAAAGATTTTGGATCAGATACGATATAAACCAGAGAAATGCACATTTGAGACTCAAGTTTAAAACACTGGGAGCTGTGAATGTCGGGCATTCCTGTTTGATAAATGACTTAAACGATGAGTCAATCATCAGATATTCCACTGACAACATGTTTTAATGTTTACCAGCGATCTCAGACAAATGTCACATGTCCATCATGTAACTAAAACACCACATAAATAGCATCTTCCGCCTTGCATGCTTCTGGATCAAAACATCTGCCAGTCATCTGTGTGTACCTTTCTATTTTTGGACATTTTTGTCTGGTCTGTTGCATAAGTGTGGGGTTATTCAGAGGGTGTAGTCTAATCCTCAGCCCTGCACAGGTTTCACACGAACCGATGAGCTGCTGCGGCCTGACCAGACCAGACCACAGACTCCGAGTCTCAGCTGTTGCCTTCAGGTCAGAAAATGCGTCGCTTTTTTTTTCTTCCACCTTAAAAATCAGGTCACCCAAATTTACTCAGCTGAATTGAGAGCATGCGAGCGAGCTGACAAATGAGCATAAACTGTGAACGTGAGTCATAGAGGCTGTTTACACTGTGGCTGAAGGCCTATACACTACGCTCACCTCAGCACTGTAACATGCACCATCATCCTGTGTGATAACACGGAGCAGTGCCTGGCAGGGCTGTGGCTGCACACAGAGGTCATGGACTCTGTTATTTTGGAGAATTTGGGTTTTTTACCAGCCCAGAGGACGTGTTTACATCCTGCAACTGCACATAAATTACACATTTAAGGCTGATTATATACGATTGAGATTAAAAATTCATAAATTTAAATGTTTTTAAGGCCAAACAAAGAAATCTGAGGAACAAAATTAAGAGATTTTATAGAAAAAAGGCTTTAAAGCATGATTTAAATCATCATGTAGGGTGATCACATTTACATAACATATATTTTGACATTTAAATGCAAGAATAAGTCACATTTTGCAGCCTTTCTGTTTGCTGTAGTCACCTGAGGATGTGAGGGGGGAATCATGACCTCCTAAAATCCTGCCGTGCAGAACACTAGAAAGTACACACTGTGACTTAAATGCACCATATGCATGATGTCTATTTGCTCCTACAGGGACATTTAAATCAGATTTAACGGGCTCTTCTTTGATATTAACATGTAAACATGCGGTGAAATTGATAATCATGAGCCATAATGTTACTCACATGATATCTGCTCCCCGCCTCTGAGCACACCGAGCCTATAACGGATCCTCACATGCAGTTAATGTCAATATGAATTCCTGTTTTCATGCAGTCGGATTCCTCCAGTGACTCTGACCGATCTGCGCTGTGACGCTCCAGATTAACGACGCGCTGTTATAAAACGAGCCTCCGGTCCCGGTCTATCACCGCCTGCTTTCTGCGCGTCTATATCATCACCCTCCGGCCGAGAAGAAGCGCATCTCCGCCGCCTGGTGTGCGGGGTGTGAGGCTGTGTGATGGAGGATAAACGGTGAGGTGTCTTACCGTCCTTCAGTGGAGCTGTGGATGGATGTGAGCAGAGGGAGGGGCGGTGATGCTGCTGCTGCTGCTGCTGCTGCTGCTGCTGGGCTGCGGATGAGGATGATGAAGGCAGGATCGGCCTGGTTCAGCTCAACACCTACACTCTGCTATCTGGTGTTGCATTCAGGAGCCCCTCGTACACTCCCGTTTCGGAGGTTTCAGCAGCAATCGTGAAAAGGCTCTTTTTCTATTTAACAGTCAAAGTCGACTTGTAATCATAGGATGAGGTCCTGAGTGATAATGTGATGATGATATTTCATGCAGGGCTGGAGCCATGATTTTACCAGCAGTGAGGTCATGATTCCCCCCCATGTCCCCCTAACAAATGTTGTCCAGAAACAACAACAAGACACTAGGGGTGTAACGGTACACAAAAATCACGGTTCGGTACGTACCTCGGTACACAAGTCACGGCTCGGTTTTTTTCAGTACAGTAATGAAAAAAATAGACAACTATTAAATATTTTTTACTCATTGGTAACCTTATTACAACATACCACCACAGCAGTTAACTCTTTTTACACAATTTTTGAATGAAACAAATATATATAAAATCCTGCTTTTTCACATTGTTTGAATGAAAATAGAAATATAAAAGTGAAAAATAAAATCCTGCTGTTTTTTTAACACATTTTTTGAATGAAAAATATAAATATACATTTCTGCTTTAACAGTTTTACTCAATTAAAATAAAAAGTATAGTGCAGCTGGTCAGCTTTAAAGCCTGCTCAGATTCAGTTTTACTAGGAACTTACTTAGCTTTCCCACTTTGTTAAAGTGCAGTAAACAAAACATGCTTATATCTAAAGTGCAGCTTAAACAATTTTACTCAACTCCAATGGCGTTGGTTATTTCTTTAGCGCGATGGTCAGGGAAACGCTCTTTCTTTTTAAACGACGACGATATCGTAGTTTGCACCAGATTGCTTTTTCTAGTCGTGCCGGTTAACGTTCAAACTCGGGTGGTGTCGCTTTAGATGCGTTAGCATGTTAGACGTGTTTCCAAGTACATACCCAACCGCTGTTCTGCAGTGTCGGCACACTGCTTTCGTCTTGTCCACTTGTTTATTTCCATCTTCGTATTTTACCCTGAAACCAAAGTGTTCCCGAGCGGAGGACTTAAGGTTTGCAGGTGGGTCTTCAGGTTCGTCAGGCTCACTTGCCATGTTGTCAAAATGCGAGAATGCGCTGCACAAAGTGAAGGCGGAGATTTACGGTCGGACTAGGTCCGTCACTCAATTATGTCCGTCGGGGAACTAGATATTTTAAATGGTTCGGCTCGCAAAAACGGAATTAAAATAAAACAAAATAAAATAAAATAATGTCCTGCTCCCAATAATTCGGTACAGGGTCGTGCCGAACCAAAAGTCGCGTACCGAACGGTTCGACACAAATACACGTACCGTTACGGCCCTACAAGACACCCAAATAAAGAAATAAATGAAGACAATAATGTCTCTTTTTTCAAATCAACTTGGACCAAGCAGCAACTTCTGAAGCTAAAAAAAATTAAGCCAACGCAGAAGTGTCAAAAGCTGCAGTTCCTTTAACAGCCACTTGAAGCTGGCTCCAGAAGCCAATCAGTCCATACATAAAGATGGATGACACATCTCCACTCATCCCCACTGTGCAAAAATGAATCCGAAATATCTCGGATGCAGTTGCTGCCACCTTGTGCTGGTGTCATTTGGAGTCAGAGTCTGTGCAGTTGTGATGTCGGCAGTGTCGAGTTTCCTCCCTGACACCCATCCATATAGTGCTTTTCTAGTCTTCCGACCACTCAAAGCACTTTTACGCTACATGTCACATTCACCCATTCACACACACACATTCACACACTCTTTATACACTCTATTATACACACACTTGCAAAACATAACCACTTGCGTTAATTGTTGAAGGAAAAAATGTCAATTCACAGTGTTGTACCAACGTAGTGCTTTTATTTTGAAAGAGACTGTATGCAAACTGTACATTTCCTGTGAAAACAGAAGTGTATTTTGAAAACAGACAATGCATGTAACAGGCTGAAGTTGACACGGCGTCCCAGAACGTCAACAACCAACACACCCAGGGTACCTTGGACGTGGAAAGTCCATGACCAAACGTGGACATGTGACGAGGTCACAGTGAGGATGTGTTGACCCTGGATACCAAAGCTTAAATTGGCTTTGACCATAGACTATATATTATAAAGATGGATGACATCATGGCGCCCCAAAAGTGAAGCCAAAATGTCTTGATCATCCCCTGGTGACTGCCTACAGTATATGTTGTAACTGCCCCTCCATGTTAGATGGGATATTGACACAACTAAAAAAAAATCAAAGTTCACATCAAACTGATTTTGAAGATGATTTCTGTCATTTTATGTAGTTCCTATCACGCTGATGTTTGAGTGTTGATTTGTCCAATAAGTTTGGTTTTAATGTTATTTGATGCTATAAAAAGGGTTTGGCATCATGTTTATCGGCTGTGTGTGCTACTTGGTGTACTCATGATCCATAGTGCTGCTCTTGGTTGGTTGGAAATTTGGCGTGAGGTCTCGTGTGTGTTTGTGTGTGTGTGTGTGTGTGTCTGTGTGTGTGTGTGTGTGTGTGTGTGTATTTAGTATTTTGCTGGCCTAAGGTGGTCCAATTTTAAGTATTGACTCCAGAAATACTTACAATCTTATGAAATACCCACCATGTTTATGTTTCATGACGTAACCCTGCCACAGTAATTTATACTCTTGGTTTGGTAACACCTGTTGCAGCTGATTCATTTGCCCTCAAAATATGTCATTTCAAGTGAATAGTGCTAATAAATGATCACCTATTAAATCAATCTGGGTCTTCTAAAACTTTATGGATGATCCAGATTAAATGCAGGGTTATTTTAATTTTACAGGTAGATAAAGTTGGCATTTGGCTGTAAGGTTGTACTGATCCACTGCCATGTGACCGTGAAGGAACCAACAGCTCTGAGTGTACTGTGGAGGTGATGATTTAGAAATTTAGTTTATTAAGACAAATAAAGTCAGATATTATTTTGCAGTGGGAACTGAGTGAATTGTCTTTTCTGGGAACGGGACTTTTCACACAGCTGTGACTCAAACAGCAGCTGCTGGGTGGAACAAACTAAAATAGACTCTGAGTTGTGCCAACATGACCCACTGTAAACCATGAATCATAACATTTGACCAGCAGAGAGGACGACGTAGAGGCTAATTCATTGAGGTGGATGTCAGTGTTTCAGCTGCGCTCCCTGTCAAAGGAAGTCTAGATGTTTTTCACTTTGTACCTTAAATAACTGGTTTTTTTAGATCACACAGATTTATTTCCTTTGATACAAGAATAACTCACAAAGAGACGCAGAGCAACATGAACAAATATAATGAGACTGTCATTTATCAGCTTTATACGGAGGCTTATGGGTGATGAGAAACCTTCTCAAATAATGACTTGGTATCTGAAAATAAAGACTTAGTATTTTTAAAATAACAACAATGACTCAGTGTCTCAGGATAATGACATAGTATTCCAAAATAATGAGAAACTTTACTTTTTTTGTATCATTTCTCAGTATTTTCAGACACTACGTCATTATTTTTTTAAACAGTTTCTTATTATTTTCAGTTTCTCATTATTTTAGGATACTCAGTCATTATTTTGATACTAAATTGTTATTTTGAGAAATTCTATCATTATTCTTAGACACTAAGTCATTACTTTGAGATACTCAGTTACTTTTTGTTACACTATATCATTATTTTAGGTAAGGTCATTTTAAGATACTAACTCATTATTTTTAAAGGTTCTCTTTATTTTGAGATTCGAAGTTATTATTTTAAGAAATAATGAAAGTATTTTTGAGAAATTATGTCATTTTTGAGGTACTAAGTAATTATTCTCAAAGTTTTTTATTATTTGAAGATCTAAGTCATTATCTTGATATAGTTTTTTTGGTAACACTTTACTTGAAGGTATCTACATAAGGGTGACATGACACTGTCATAACTATGACATGAGTCTATCATGAACTTGTCATAAACATTATGTACATGTCATAAACGTTTATGACTGCTGTCTTTAAGTGTCATTCGGTTTTTGTAATGACAAGTTGACATTGTTTGGGTTGTCTTGATTATGACAACTTGACTTTAATCAAAGCGACATTACCAGAAGTTGTCTTTGTAATGACAAGTTGACATTAAATTTGTTTGGGATGTCCTTATTATGACAACTTGACATTAACCAGGATGACATTACCAGAAGATGTCTTTGTCATAACAATAATAATCATTATGTCAACTTGTCATAAACACATTTCTTGTTAATGTCAACTTGTCATGACAAAGACATCTTCTGGTAATGTACATAATGTCCATGACAGGTTCATGACTGTGTCATGTCACTCTTATGAAGATACCTTCAAGTAAAGTGTTACCGTTTTTGTTGTTTTTTTGGGGTTTTTTTGTGATACGTCTTTTTTGAGACACTAAATCTTTTTTTTTTTTAATCATAAAGTTTCTAATTATAATGAATCACAGGATCTTTTTTTCATCACACTGTATTTGTCAGAAATGGTCTTCCATAACTTTCACACTGCTGACTGGGACAAAAGAAAAGTTTCACCTTCAGGTCTGATTATAAAAAGGTACCCTATTTAAAAGGAGCGTTGCCAGCGGTTGCCATGGTGTTTTAAAAACCGGCTGTGTAAAAAGCCTGTTGGTGAAACTGGAGTGTATCATATCCAGTGTGTTGAAGCAGCACTGATGCAGCATCATCTCAGATGACCGGCAGTCTCCTCTAAATGTCACACAGCTGTTAGCAACACAGCTCAACTGCCCGGCCTGCCGCACCCTTCTCTCCAGACGTGCTGCTTTTCTCTCCCCTGAATGTCTCAGATATTCCGGCTCTCCTCCCTCCTCCACCCCTTACATCACTCTCCCGTCACACACACACACACACACACACACACACACACACACACACACACACACACACACACACAGCAGCTGGTCAAGGTCATATTTGTAGACGTATGTGTTTCTGTAAAGGTTGTGAAGTATTTCCACCCTGACTGGGAGCTTTAAACTTGAGCGGCTCTGTCCTCAGTGAGCTGTGTGGAGCTGTGTGGAGCTGGTCGTATAAAAAGCAGCAGCCGTTTTCTGCTGAATAAAAATACATTTGTGTGTGAGTGTGGTGTTTGAGCCCGAGGCAAGACAAAGCATGTAAACACTGTATGTATAGTAAAGAATCAAAGAGGCCTCGTCCCTTACAAGTTTCAACAGTCGAATCTGATCGATGTAAAAACTACACACCACTCAATAACTCAAATTCAGCCAAAATCTGCACCAGCAGAAGCTCAAATCTTCAGCCATGTTAACCTGCATGAGTTTATGGACGGCATACTGAAATATCTCAGCAAGTACTGAGTGGATTGTCACAAAGGCATCCATTGTTCCCACAGGAAGTGATTCTCTGACCTTTCCTCTGGTGTCACCATGTGGTTCACATTTCTGCTTTGGAGTGAAGCACTTCAACAACTATTGGA
The DNA here is from genome assembly GCF_006386435.1 of Epinephelus moara. NCBI lineage: Eukaryota > Metazoa > Chordata > Actinopteri > Perciformes > Serranidae > Epinephelus > Epinephelus moara. The sequence continues at coordinate 47,994,660 of NC_065506.1, read as the reverse complement.
ACGATTACCATGAAATTAGGTGAACATTCACTGATGTCCACCCTCGGGATGAATTGCAATAACTTTGGTGATCATAAATCATTGTTTTGCTCAACATTCACAAGAGAAACAAACAGCGGGCTCCTGGGTTTGTTGGCAGCTGCGTTACAAGCTGATGCCATCCAGTGGTGTACCATGCCGCTGTGAAAGGTGTTGTATTGTGCTGGTGTCTGACACCGAAATCACTGGCAAAGCGGCGGTATCTGACGAGTTGGGAGTGAGAACAAACTGGCACACACAGTGATAGGGCTAACTGTTAGCATCACACAGCTAATGGATATTAACAGGTTTAACGACAGAGTTGAGACATTTCATTTTCAACGTGAGTTGGTGGGACTGTTTAAAGCTCGGTGCTGGATGTTACCCACTGCTGATGCGTTCAGCCAAGTTTAGTCCAAAGTTTCGCAACAAGACGAGTTGAAACAGGCAAATACTGTCAATGCGCTGTTTTGCAATGTTCTAAAAACCTGCCAGTTCACAGGAAGTGACCACCATGAGACGGTGTATCATCTCTAGTCAACAACTCTCTGTGCTTCTGATCTGTGACGTTGACAGGAAGTGACCACCATGAGACGGCGTATCATCTCTAGTCAACAACTCTCTGTACTTCCGTTCTGATTTGCAGCTTTTCAGACTTATTTTGTGGCTGAATATAATTTGTAGCTTCTTAAAATCTGAATGAGGATAGTGATAGTGAGATACTGGCTACAGTGATGAAACAAAACCAGCATCAGATGGACTGTATTCATAATCAATACGCCACAATAATATAAATAACCAGCGCCAATTCATCAGTCAATGAGAATGTGTGTGTGTGGGCGGGGCATAAGCACATACAGCCAGCAGCAGCAGCGACCCACTGTCTGACACCAGCACACCGTGAGGACGGAAACAGAGGGTTCCGTTGGCGACGGAGCACCTGCTGCAGCAAGCCAACACGCCATCTGCGGTCATTTTGACTTGACCAGTGGACTTCACTACAAGCTGATTGGCTGTTGAAACAGGTGACGTGCTTTAAAACCAGCCGCCGACCATTTGACCAGCTGAGTGTCAGGTGACACCATCAGTCGGCTCAGACCGGACAGTTCACACCACTGTTTCTCTGCAACGTTCTAAAACGTTTTTGTCTTGTTGCAAATCTTTGGTCTGAACTGGGCTTTAGCTCGTGCTAACTGGGCAGACGTTGAACCTGCTGCTGGCCAGAGCAGAACAGCTCAGGTGACAGCAGCAACATAAAGTTTACTGCTCCAGCGGGAGTCGGGAGGGTCTGGTATCAGACCCCCGCTGCACAAAAAGATCGGATGCAGGTATCGTTTGGTTTGAAATGTTTTGATGCTACTTGGTGCTGGGTTATTTTGGCAGATGCTGATACTCAGCCCTACAAATGACTGATGATTTAAATGTAAGTATTACCAGATTAATCAGTGGTGAAAATGACAATCAGTTGCAGCCATAATACGGTGTCAAATATATTTTAAGATTACTCATCCTGTCCCCATCATTTACTGTAAGTGATTGGGGAGGGACAGAATCTTATTAATAGCTACCTTTTTAATCACATCACCCTCAGTCACCTCATGAACTCCTCCCTAATCACATTTTTATCAACATAAACTGAACATAACGAGCTCCTAAATGATGGACTCCACTGCAGTGAGGCAGATCGTAATGAACTGGTAACTCAGTGTATTTGTCCTCCGGCCCAAGGACATTACAAACATCCCTACAGACTCTCCTCTTTCACTGTGCAGCTCTCATTACAGTAATTTCACATTTTTTAGTGCATGTGTGTGTACTCCTCACACACGTGTTGGCATGTGTGTGTGTGTGTGTGTGTGTTTTGGGTCCAGATGAAAGGCTGTGGAGCTGGGGACCCTCCTTCTTGATGTACAGCCCTGACTGCAGAGGCTCAGATCAATAACGGCTGCTGAATTATTAATCAGCGCACGTTCTCTTAAACCGCGCCCAGAACAAATGCTGGAAATTTTTAAGGCGTGTCATTAAAATTTGAACTCCTCATTAGATAACTGACGGGGACACAGATTGCACGCCATCCCTGCAGGTTATTATCTGAAGCGCATCAATCAGTTTCCTGTTGGTTGCTGTGACTTTGCACGTATCGCTGTTCGAGGCACGTCTCTGTGATTCGCTGAATATCTGAGTCTTGTTCAGACACAAATCAATGGATGAAACAGATCAATGTGAGATAAGCATGTGCAGTGTGGGGGAGAAACTCCTGCTGGTGGTTCAGCATCATTAAATCCCCAACAGAGGGAGAAACTTTTAAAGATTACAGTAGAGAGAACAGAAGAATTACAGTATGAGTTGTGAGTGTGGTTAATAATGTAGCAGTGCAGTGTTCAGACACAGGAACTACGCCTGCTGACGCTGCAACATTATATTACTGCCCACTCATGATGCATCTGTCTCCATTACTCTGTGAATATTGTTTGCTCTGCCCTTTTCCCCCTCTTTGTCTCCCTGCCAGCATGTCTGTTGTGTGTACGTGTGGAGAATGTAGCAGCGGATATTATACCTGTGTGTGTCCAACGCATGTGTGTGTGTGTCTTTAATATTGCTGCTCAGCTCCCTGACAGCCTCTTCTCTGTTGCAGCCATCACTCATGTCTGTCTCTGCCTGTCAGCTTCAGCCTGATGTTGCGTCCGTCACGCTCTGTGAACACCCACTCAGCCTCTGGGTGTGGGCTCGTGGGGAAATCAAGTGGTGTGTCACACGAGATGTAAACGCTCCCTTTATTCATCAGCTACTGTAATTAGGGAATGAACCACTGAAGTTGTTAGTGATGTTAGCGGTGTGGCTCTGGGGATGTTGGTCTGTTCACCACTTTGGTTCAGACTGACATATGTCAACAGCAGTGAGGTGGATTACTGTGAAGTGTGCTGCAGATATTCATGGTTCCCAGAGGATGAATCAACTAGGGCTGCCCCCCCCCCAGACTAAGCATTTTCCTAGTTGACCAGTAGTCGTCATTTAGGGCCATTAGTTGACTCGTCACCCTCATGTTTATTATTAGATTATTTTGGGCGGGGCAACACAGCGGTTTGAATTCAAGGTCTGAGAGAGAATAGTATCACTAATAGTCAAATCGACAGTGTACCTACGGTGTAGACTCTGCATTGACATAGACCCTACGCCGTAGCCTGACGTGCACCTCCCCAGAAATGTAACTACACATCGGGCAACACAGACCTCCTGTTTATTTCTGTAAGCTGAACCATTTCCCTCAGTGGAGACAAAGCTTTTATTTACTTTAATTTCACAGATAAGAAACAATAAATTGTGAAGACAATAAAGCCTCCTCTGAAATAGCACTTTAAGTCTTGTGTGTGATTTATCCTGGCTTCATATGAGCAGAGGAACTCTTTGCTAGTTGCTAGGCTAATTTATACAATGTAAAATGCCATAGGTTTGTGCTAATAACATTAGCATGTTGTATTTGTGGGGAAAATGTGTCCAGATAAAGACAAGTGTTTGTCTGTGAATGCTGCGAGTTATAGTGAAGCTGATTTGTGTACTTGTGTTTGAAATTGTCTCTATTAAGCCATGTTTAATGTGTGTTTACTGTGTGTTTAACGTGTGTTTAATGTGTGGTGTTAACTTGTGAAGCCTGGTCAGTGGATTCATATGTGACTATAACGGCACATTATCTGACAGAGGACAGGAGACTGCTGTCTTGCGCCCACAGTTCAGTCTGTCAGGTGTATGCAGGTGTTATGACGGTGTAGGTCAGTGTGTCTGCTCTGTGTCACATTTTGTTGCAATAAAAATGATTAAAGTCCATGAACAGACTGAAAACTTTATCTTAGGAGGTAAAACTGATGTTGACTAAGTTGTCCTTTGGGGAAATAATTTGCATTTGGAAAAAGGGTAATATATCACAATATGTTATCACAGCACTCAACATATCGCAATAATATCATATCGTGGGTCCTCTGGTGATTTCCACATCTAGTTCACAGCGGGCAAGTCGGTCAAGTTGTGGGAAAAATCCCTTTTCTGTTTTTTTGTGTGGATCACATCCAACATGAGTTTGAATTTTCTGAATATACCTTCTGCCTGCAGGTTCATCAACCTTTTTATGTGGTTGTGTTCCTCTATTTACAATTCACGCAGTAGATGTATTTACTTCCTGCCCTACATCTGAATTGTGTGCGTCATAAGTCATAAACAATTGTTAGTATGTTAACAAGTTAAACAAAGATGGTTAAAATTGTAAACACTGTACCTGTTAAACATCAGCAGAACCAAGAGCTGCTAACATGGCTGTAGACTTCGCAATCAAATCCCAAAGTTTTCCGGGCTGTTTCCATGACAACCTTTAATTTTCTTCAGTAGTTAAACACGTACATGTTGCTGCGCCTTTGTTCAAGGCTGGACTTTAGATAGCGAAGTAACTGAGCCAAGGCTCCAGACTCCCAGAGGCCCTGATGCCCAAGGTTTATCATACATCAGCTCTGCGATAATTAAATTCTGATTTGCTTTGGGATGTGCAGCTTGTATAAAAATTTAAAGGTGCCCCGTGGCGTTTTCTTGTAAGAAAAAAAGACAGTCATATTTACACTCTGTATTTCTCAACACACACACTCTGCATCCTTCAGGCCTCATAAAGGGGTTGAATGCATTGTCAGAATATCAGAAGCTGACAAATCTTTTGTTGGCTCATTGTTATGTTTCTGTGCTGCTGCCACAAACCACTGGTCAGCCAAACATCATCACCATCTACAAGTATTTGTGTTGCATCACTTATATGCATGTACATCCTTGTGCCTGTGCTAGTAGAGCAGAAGATACAAACAATATTGGGACCTGATCATCAAAACATGGCTCCTTAGCACTACTAGTGGCCAAAACTCCTCAGGGCACCTTTAAACAACATGCTATCATATATGTGCACAAACCAGTCATTTCTGTTGATATGGTGCTGACATGATACATATTCTGAAGCAGGTGGTTATTTAAACAAATTAACGGTACACCAATTAAGTCGAGGCTGATTAGTTTTCCAAGATATAGACGGCTGGTTTCTGGGTTCCTTTGCCAAATGTAGTAATTTGCCCTGTCTATAGGCCTACTGTGTTCATAGATATATAGATGCCGCACCCTGGCTTGTGAGATGCGTCAATACCGCCGCCATCTTGCCTAGGTGCTCTGACCGGTTCAGACCAGTGTCAGACTGTGCAAAAATGCCACATTTTTGCTCTGCATTTGGGTGTATGAGCAAGAGAAGTGTTAAAACCAAGCATAAGGGAATAACATTCCACAGGTAAGAAGTTGTTTTGCAATATTTTACTGTTACGAACATGTTTAATGATAGGCTGACCAAACGTCCTCTTTTGCCCGGACATGTCCACTTTTCACGTCCCGTCCGGGGCGTCCGGGGGGTTTTTATAAACTGATGATAATGTCCGGTTTTCCGTGTGTTTGTGTGTGTGTGTTAGAGTGCGGCACGGGCAGCATATTTCTGTCCGAACCCGAACCAAGCCCGACATTATTTAATGACCAAAGCACTGAGTTTGTGTCACACAGTGGTTACAGGCTATTTAACAGGCCGGGCGTGCGCCGTGGGTGCTCAGCTGCGGAGAGGGAGACCTCCGTGTTTGAGACGGGAGCGGGAGGCGGGAGGTCCGACGCTTCTAGCGAGAGGAGAGGGAGAAATAAAACAAAATAAGATAAAATAGGAAAAACCTGTCTCCCTCTTTTATTTTATTTTCAGCGTTTAATCAAGGCGGAGGCGGGCGGCTGGAGGTCCGAGACTTCCAGCGAGGAGAGAGGTAGAAACAAACAGCCAATGTGTGTCTGTGTGTGTTATGTTCAGGTGTTGTCACGTAAATAACAGTGCCCAAGCAATAAACAGGACAGACAATAGGATTTTATTTATTTTTACACTACATTTTCACTGAAAGCTGACCGAATCCGACCCGAGCCCGAATACAATTTATAGCTACATTTTTGACCAAACCCGGCCCGACCCGTCGGGTACCGTCGGGCTCGGATCGCCACACTCTAGTGTGTGTATGTGTCCCCTATTGGGGCCTATCTGAATTTCTGTCTTTGAGAGATATTATTTTGTAATATAACTGAATTTTCTATCCATACATATAAATTTTAAATATATTAAAATTTAAGGCATCTTTGAGTAAACTGCGAGTATCATTTAAGTAGGCTATCTCGTGGCTGGCCGAGTGTCCTCTTTTTTGGAAATCAAAATATGGTCACCCTAACATAAGATCAAATATTTTGGTATGAAAAAATGCATTGTTTATTTAACCAAGTATCCTGTCTACATGTCTGACGATTGTAACAAACCAAACCACATGAAAATCAGTTGAGAATTCAGCGAGTAATGATGATTTTAATCATAAATAGTCTCCTGCCTCAATAGACATACATGCATTAGGCAGCGCGGCTCCACCTGGGCAAGATGGTGGCCGCGTTGACGTATAGCTCCAATGGGGAGCGCCACTGAATGCGGCATCTACGTATATATATCTATGTACTGTGTTCAGCTGGCACTTGAAGAGGGCAGGGTTAATGATACACACAAAGCTAAACAGTGCTAATCACTAGTTTAAAGGTAATGTGGCAGGTGCATATAGCCAATATAGCCTATCAGGTCAATTTCAGTTACTTTATGCTTTGCATTAACAACTACAAGGACACTCGTAGAGCGCATACCTCTGCTGATAACGTGTCATTGTGTACCCCCATCCTCGGGGTAGCTTCAGTGACTGTTAGCTAACCTCCATTATCACTGTTAGCTCTGTTAGCACTGTTAGCATTAGGGTGCATGCCCACTTCATGCAAACAATTCATCCCTGCTCCACTGGGGGCTCCACACAAGGGTGCTTTACTGTATCTGCAGTGCAAAACCAAAAATTCAACTTGAAATAGCTGACTCCCCAGCAAGCAATAGTTGTGATTTAAACGTATTGGCTATATTTAGCTCCGATTTAGTCTAGCTACATGTAACCCAAATCTAGCCGATTTAATTTTGAAATTGATTAAATGTAATTTTCGCCATTGCAGATGGCGTGCCGTATGATATTCAATCACGTATGAAGAGTCAACAGTAATTAAAATATGTTTATCTCCATTTTTTGGACATGGTCTCAACATAGCCGTATTATTGATGACGTCTACACTTTGGCTATGGTTAGACGTCTACCAAATTTTCACTGACAGCTCAAATTCAGCCGTGATTTAGCCTAGACGTCAGGTCTTCATGTAGATGGCTATTAGACGTTTTTTAAACCAAAAAATGCTTGCTGGGTCACATGAATAATATTTTGTAACGAAGACATTTCCTGAAGAGCTACTACTTTGCATCTATCATTAGTATTTCCTGGTTGTACAGCCAGGTGTGTTGCATGCCTGGGAAGCACACAGTTTTTTGATCATGGTCATGGCGTCAGGGAAGAAAACAGTGAAATCATCAATGCGATTAAGCTACCTGGCTCTGCTTATCGGTCTCTGGATGCAAGTTGTCTTGAATGTAAGTAATAAAAGCAAGAAAAGCAAAAGAAACGTGTGGACTCAATGAATGAACTGAACAGCTGATGCCTATGCACGCGTCAGTTAGATCTTATTGATATGCAACAACGTGTCTTACTGGAGAGCCACTTTGAACCCTGTTAGCTCTTTAGCACTTAGCTTCTTTTTTCTTTTAAAGATATTTTTTGCCTTTAATGGACGGGACAGTTAAGTGTGAAAGGGGGAGAGAGAGAGAGGGGATGACATGCAGCAAAGGGCCACAGGCTGGACTCGAACCCAGGCTGCTGCAGCAACAGCCTTGTACATGGGGCGCCTGCTCTACCACTAAGCCACCGACGCCCCAGCACTTAGCTTCTTAGCTGCCGCCATTTTGTCTGAGGTGAGAGCTGTGTGCATATATTGCAAGTTTAAGGAAAACGAAAAATAGTTTGTGTAGCTGCCCTGTGATTTGGATCCGTTACAAAATGTAGTGGGTCCTTCTTTGGCCCCAGCTCCACCCTTTCACCAAGTTTCATGAAAATCAGGCCAGTAGTTCCGCAATCCTGCTGTCAAATGCACAAACAGCACCAAAAACATGACCTCTTATAAAGAGGTAAAAATGGAAACAATATAAAAGTTACAGAAGGATCTCGTTTAGTCACTAACACCTTGTGTTCAGTAACTAGAGCTGGGTGAAATGTAGAACTCAGCATCACAACATTAACTAAGATATTTTCCCGTTATCGTCACATATCATAAAAGATGTCACAGAAAATAAAGTGCGTTGAAGGCTGCAGACAGTGTTTGACTGTAATCATCTCATAATCGTACTTCAGTGAAGGACAATAAACAATATTATTGAATTACTGCCACCGAGCTTTACTGCCCACTACATTTCCCCTGAGCCTTTGTGATTCCTCCAGCTTTTGTTTACCAGCCATCAGTCTGCAGCCGAGGTCCGCTGAGTCTTTATTAATTGCACCGTGTGGGCGACAGCTGCATTCATGGAGGCCATTACTGCCACCACCCTCCTCCTCCTCTCCGGGGATGAAACGTGATCTTTCATGTTGCCAGACTGTCCCTGAGCCTCGTCAGTCAATCAGGACACAGTCTGCAGCGAGCGCTGAGACACTGAGGACTAATGGACGTACAGTGATGGATGCGCTCATTATCTATGCGTCATAATGTTTCCATTTCATCATGACGCAACAGTACGTCAATACTGCTCCTCAGGAGATCTGTGGGCGTCCTCAGGGAGATAAAAGGAGGCCGCGGGGGGTTTTTAATTGACAAGAGGTCGAGATTTTAGGCGAGGAAGAAGAGAAGTGTTTCACTGTTTGCCACTAGAATTACATTTTTATGTTTTTATTTGTTTTGTGTATATAAACAAACTTTGATTAGCTATGTGGCAATCACTTTGTCAGCAATAATGTATTTTAAATTCTGTGAGAACCTCGGTGGCGCCCCCAGATTTTTGACCAAATATTGGCCGTGTCGACTGGTTAGATTGCTGTCTCTCCATTAGTCACTCACTCTACAGCAGGAAATGGCATTTCAAAGTAAAAGCTCTGTGCTGGACATTCACTTTACTTGAAAATAAAGTGGGTTTTAATAATATTTATTATATTATATTATATTATATATTTATATTTATTAGATATAATATTTATTAGTTTTAATTTAGTCATTTTTATCCTTCATAGATTAAGTTGACAAAAATTTAAAATGTTGTATTCAACAAAAAATCTTAGTCGACTTTGATTCATTATGTTTTCTATATGTTTCTTTAAACTAATCCAGTGAGGTTAATTCATAAATCAGAAATTAGAATCAAGGTGACAGGTTGGATAGAAATTTCATTTAGACAATTTTTTGTACAACTACAAATACTTTCTACACACTTACAAACTATCACTTCTCCAGTATCAACAGCTGTCGCTGCTCCGCTCTGACTGTTTCTACTGGCTACTGAAACATCCTGGTGCAGACTATTTACTGGAGTTAGTAGCCAGTCGCTCATGTGGCATCTGAAGATAATTACAAACATGGCTGTTCTCAGCTCTCGGCGTCTGATAGTCCACCACGAACATTTTTGTCTCGTCTTGTCAACGAAAAATGAAACATAGATTTCGTCTTAGTTTTTTTTTTTTTTTAATCAAGATCTATCTTTAGCTTGTTGTCATCACGTTTTCATAATGGGAAAAAAGGTCGTTGAAAATTTTTGTCATAGTTTTTGTCAATGAAATTAACACCACTTGCGGTCCATTGAGGATGGACTCGCAACCCACTATTGGACCGCGACCCACCAGCTGGGAACCACTGTTTTAGATTACTGTTCCATGAAGTCTGTCTTATCTATTTCTAATAAAATTAGCAAGCTCCTACATTTCCCATAATGCCCTTCAAACTTACTCAATCACGGGATGTAATGTACAATGGATACTATCAGTGACTGAGCATAAAAACAGTAAGAGAGGAATAAAGTTGGATTTATACTTCTGCGTCAAATCAATGCCACACCTATGGTGTAGGCTCTGCACTGATGCAGACCCTATGCCATAACCCACGCCGTAGCCTGACGTGCACCTCCTCAGAAATGTACATTAACTACATGTCGCAGCGATGCAGACCTCCTGTCTGTTTCTGTAAGCTGAAACCATTTCCCTCAGTGGAAACAAAACTGTTTTTAACTTTAATTTTACAGATAAACAGAAGACAATAAAGCCTCCCCAAAAATAGCATTTTAAGTCTTGTGTGTGATTTATCCTGGCTTCATATGAGCAGAGGAAATCTCTGCTGGTAGCTAGGCTAATTTATACAATGTAAAATGCCATAGGCTTGTGCTAATAACGTTAGCATGTTGTATTTGTTTGGAAAATGTGTCCAGATAAAGACAAGTGTTTGTCTGTGAATGCTGCGAGTTACAGTGAAACTGATTTGTGTACTTGTGTTTGAAACTGTCACTTTTGTGTTTTGGGTGTGCTTTGAACCAACTAAACTTTACAGCACTTCACAGAAACCCAACTGACATCTAGTGTTTTGGAGGTGTAACTGCAGAGTGACAAAGATACACCTCTGCACAAAATGCTCACAAAGGCGTAGGCCACACGTGTAGGCTACTGTGTAGGGTCAGCTGAGGCACAAGTATAAATCTGCCTCTGGCCTTTGATTCTGAAGGATCAACACTAAACATGGACTCTATCTTTGATGTTAAAACATTTTTTTTAATCAGATCTGTATTAAATGTTTTTTTCCATCTGTTCTGCTCTCCTCACACTCTCCCCCCATGCCTCAGTCAGACAACATCAGCCACCCCGTCTCAGCTCTTTAACCCCTCATGTCTAACCCGCATTGCCTCGTCCCTGCACTGTAGATCAGTCCTGGGGCAGATCACTGTGTGTTTGTACACACCAGATCTACTGAGGCAGAACAAGGCCTTAAGGAAGGCTGTGAGACTCGAGGGCACTGGCTGTCCTTTAGCACATATGCCACCCATCAGGGAGGTCACTGCCATTTTGGCTCACTGAGCTCCTCCACCAGAGGGCTCGAGTCTGGCTGCCATCGGATGGCGTTATTTTCCTGCAACACACATTTTTACTCCACTGAGATGTCACTATGGCTTATAGAGTAATTCCTCTGAATGCAGAGCGGCCGATCCCAGGAAGCTTTTTTTAGCAGAGCTGATGAAAAAGACTCTGATTGTCTGTCCTGCGTCTAAATCTGTGTTTCTGCTGCTGAGCCTGACAGCTCCTTCTATTTTAAGATCTACTCACAAATTTAGACTCATAAGATGAACGCTGTTGTCTCAGACTATTCCTCAACCATTTACAGATGCTGATAAACAACAGACCTTTGACTGTTTGATCACCCTGCCTTCGTGGTTTTGCAGTTTTTTTCTCTGTGTTCTGTCAGCCATGATGACTGTGCACTCCTCCACCAGCAGCGTATTAGTATTCAAGGCTCGGACAAGGAGGAGCCGTAGTATTACTGGCAGCCGAGCCAATCCTGCAAACACCTTGTGTGTGCTGTGAGAGGCTTTCCTGAAAAGTAAGGACGAATCCGAGGTGGGAATCTCTAAACCCCTCGGAGCGTTACGCCGCTGGAGGACGGTTCAAAAGGACTGACCTTCGATTTGACAGTGCAGACTCTTCTGAATAGACGTTTTCACTGACTGGATCTGATCAATTTTCCAATGTGACCTTTACATGTCAGGAAGCGACGCAGACCCAGAGTTGTCTCATCCCACCTCATGTGACCTTGTGAACTTTCCTGTGGGTTTAATCCAGCTCCAGTCAGGCTTGTCTCCGATATAAAAACCAGTGCGGCATAAAAACATTTCTTGGAAGAGCAGGATGAAACGTTTTAATAGCCATGACAAGCATCTTTTTATTGGCCACTCTCACCACACAGTGTCTCACTCAGCTTCTCGTGGCGCCTTTACGTCCACTATTTCCACAATTACCTCCTCCTCACTCAGTGCACCTTCGCCCCCGCCTGCTGCCACAGAAAAATGATTACTGTCTCGGTTCATTCATTTCCACTCAAACAGACTCGCTGTAATCTGGAAACACAACCTGAGGAAGCTGCTCTACAAATCATTCATCATCATTAGTAATTTCCCCCAAACTGCAAATTTTTGAGGAAGCTTTATGTTCTTATTACTGATGATGTTTTATGTGTTTGTTGTGCTGCTGTTAGTGATGGGCAGAACGATTTTTTTGTCAGTGTTGGATCCTTTGAGTTCATGAATTTATATTTCGGCTGTCAAGTGATTAAAAAAATGTATCTAATTGAAAACATGCTTTGTGATTAATTAATCTAAATTAATCGCATACGTCAATTTTTGCTGTGAAAGTATTTAAAACAATATCAATTCAAATGAATGTCAGATGTGTCGTAATAAAGCTGCTGGATGTTGGACACAGTTGTCCCCCTGTCCTCGACCACCCAAACTGGTCTGCAGTGACTCAGTCACAGGTAGACTGACTCAGCCTGAACACCTGGTCCAGTGTGGCGTGACGAGGCTGGCTGCTAGCGTTAGCATCAGAGGCTGTGCCAGCTCAGACCTCCAGGTTTGTTACTAAATGTTTTGTGTTGAGGTGATATTTCAGGCTTGCAGTACACCGATGGTACAAAAATCCCTTCCTGCAGAGAACAGTGCTCCTATCAACAGCTCCATTTGGGCGTTTTTTTTAAATGTAAATGTTCCATTCATGGGGCCGAGCAGCGTCGTCTCGTCTGCCTCCATCATGTGACAAAGACACTGTGGCCTTCAATGTTGCACCGGGCCAAAGGCCTCAAACTTTGCCACGTTGAATACTTGAATTTGAGAAAAAAGGGGCCTGAAACGTCCTTGTAGAAGCCCTTGACTTGGATGTTTAATAAGGTGTGTGAACCCTGATGTTCTTCCTCTGTGCCATAGAACTCTATTGTTGTCCAAAAACTACTGAAAGCTAACCTGATCTCACAGGAATAATTAAAATGACAAAGACCTCTTGCTCTTGACACAATTACGTACCAGCACTACAGAAACGATGCTAATTGAAAGTCAATTAGAATCACTTAATGACATAGTTTTGTCCTGTAGGAAACAAAGAAGCTATAATATTTATCTAAACTTAACCAAGTAGTTTTGGTGTCTAAACCCCACCGTGCCGGCACCACATAACGCACACACTGTAGTTTATTTTGACTCACAAAGACCGTCCTGCTGACACAAATATTCACTGGAGCACCAAATGTTGATCAATCCACCGCTGAAAATAGTCCCCAACAAAGTCACTATGTCCTCCTGTTTGTTTGATCAAAAACCACAGTGAGCAGCTGTTTGAGGAAATTACTGAGACGTTTTATAAAATGAAGCTTTATATTTGTGTTTTTAAAGATTAAGTCATCAGCATTAACCAGTGGGCCTGAAGCTGAGAGCCACAAACAAGAAGTCAGACAGTACTGAGAGACGGACTAACTCGTTGTTGGTTTTTCATCTCTTCAAATAAAAGTCAGAAACTCAGACTTCCAGACCGAGAGGTTAGCTGCTGCCATTTTGGCCGGGGCGGATTCTTGATGTTTGACTGTTTGAAGTCTGAGCCTCGGGCGACGTGGCCTTTTGAATCCGAATCTCACTCTCAGGGGGCTCAGGGTTTTTTTTATTTTTCGTCCTAACTGTACATATCCTCTCGTCCTGTACGCGCCTCAACGTCCCCTCTTCAGTCTATTTAATTTTGACATAAATACTTTTCTCTTGTTCCTGCTGCTGTTTTAAACAACAAAAGACTCTGGAGTTAACGCTCCCTGGTTTTTAAAGATAAAACAAGAAGACTGACGACTTAAATGTTCACTCAGGAGAAATTACACAGCAGTGTTTCAGTCTGTTGTCTCTTATTCCTTCACGACAGAGAGTTCAGCCAGTTAAACATATTTAAGTGTTACTGTACCTGCTGCCCCCAGCCCTGTGGGGGAGAGGCAGCTGCACCTCCAGGTGATAATATGACGTCATCGTGATGTCGGCCCTAAAAGGGTCTATAATTGTTATTATAACATAACAATACCTGTGATATAACAAAGAATGGATAAAATCCAGTGCAGAGTGGATCCTATAATGTGCTATAATACAACTTTCCGGAACACAACACACAGATAATCTCTTACAGCATATTCACTTACTTAGTTGGGAGGATGGACGTCTAGACAAATCCTGCAAATATCTGAAATACAATCTATAGCTCTGAGTGTGTGTGTGTGTGTGTGTGTGTGTGTGTGTGTGTGTGTGTATCGCTGATGGCTGCAGCAGTCTGTTGGTGATCCTGAGGGACATACTGTGTTTGCTTTATGCTGCTGCACACGTCTCTGTACGTCCATGTGCTGCTTCTGTCTCTCTGTGTTTACCCGCAGAGTTTACTGCAGAGGCTTTCAAGACTGGAGCTGGATAAGATTTCAGTCTGTGTGAGCGGTGAGGCAGAGTGAACAGCAATCAAAGACAAAGAGAGAGTGATCAATAGCATCTGTGCACTACAGACACTACAATAACGCCATAACTGCAATCTATGTACAGCAGGTCAGTAATGAGATTTACAGCTTATTCCCTTCCTTACTCTTCATTTATACATGACACATACAGTAAGTGTATTTCTGACATAAGAACAACGCTGCCTGAAGCGTTTAAGAACGCTTTTAGCGTTTTTAGCCTCTGTAGTGAGAGACCACATATTGTAGTTTTTCCGGCCCAGTCACCTTGTTCATTTCTGCAAACCACAGAAATGAAAATTTGTACATTTCATACATATCAAATAATTCTTTCGAAAGTGACGTAGTGTCTGAGCTGACATGAGGTGGAAGTGATAATCGATGTTACCCAGGTGAGAAGCCTGCCAAGCTGCAGACCACTGTTAGCGACCAACAAACAACAAGACCTGTTGTTTTTAAGCACGTCATTGCTGCATGTTCAGCTGCTTTTTAGATACCAAACCTGAGTGTTTCATGGCGACCTGTTGTTGCGTTTCCACCGGGGATAGTGTCACGAAAAGCAGTTGCTTTTTGCTGAGATATTACTGTGCGTTCTGCTGAAGATAGCGCCACAAAAAGATACTGTATCGCTGCATTTCCTGCCAGCAATAGTGCCATGAAAAGTGGTGATTTTTATGAGACATTGATGCGTTTCTTGTTTCTGTTTTTTTACTGAGATTTTGCTGTGTGTTCAGAAGCCTTTTAGCCAGCAAATGTGCGTGGTTTTTAGCAGCCCATTGTTGTGTTTCCACTGGGGATAGTTTTATGAAAAGTGATTTTTGATTTTGATTTTTGTGTTTTGCTGTGACATTGTTGTGTTTCCTACTGAAGATAGTGCCAGAAAAGCAGTTGTATTTTACAGTGTGTATCACTGCGTTTCCTGCTGATTGCTGCATTTCCTGCCAGAGATAGTGCCATGAAAGGTGGTTGCTTTTTATGAGACATTGCTGTGTTTCTTGTTTCTGTTTTTTTACTGGAATTTCGTTGTGTGTTCTGAAGCTTCTTAGCCACCAAATGTGAGTGTTTTTTAGTGACCCGTTTTTGTGTTTCCACCGGGTACAGTGTCATGAAAGCAGTTGTTGTTTGCTGACATATCGCTGTATTTCCTGTTGATGGTTGTGTTTCCTGCTGATCACTGTATTTCCTGCCAGGGATAACGCCATGAAAAGTGATTGTTTTTTGCTGAGACATTGCTGGGTGTCCTGCTGAAGATGGTGCCATAAAAGATATCGCTGTATTTCCTGTTGATCGCTGCATTTCCTGCTAGGGATTGGCTACGAAAAGTGTTGTTTTTTATAAGACATTGCTGGGTTTCTTGTTTCTGTTTTTGTTTGTGTGTTTAGAAGCTTATTAGCCACCAAACGTGTTTTTGTAACCCATTTTGTTGTATTGTCCTTGCTTTTTTTTTATGGAGACATCGCTGTGTTTCCAGCAGGGATTGTGCCACCAAAAGTGGGTATTTTAAATCAAAACATGATCTTTTCCTTACTGTAACCAAGTGGTTTTTGTGCCTAAACTTTTTAACCACAGCACTGCTGAAACGTGAAGTTCCAATGTATCTGCGACATGATAACGTTCAGAAGAAATGAACAACCAATGCCAACATTCATTCTGGCGATTGGATTGACTTTTACATACATACTGTGCATAGATGTTTTTTAACATATAAGCTTCTATTCAAGTACATTGTCCATTTCTGTTTCAGTTTAACTTAAGACGTAATTATTTGGATACAGAGATGTACCATGAGTAAAACTTGTTCCTCTCATTCTGCCACACTGTTGTCAAAGCGACACTTCATATATGAAATGTCTTTGTCTTGCGAGACCCTGGTAAGCCTGCACATGGACAGGAAACGGGTTTCTCTCACAGTACTCTCTCAAGAACAGTTATCGAGCTCCGAGTTTATATGAGCTCAAAGAAATGATGTTACTGCAGAGAGCCAACAGTAACCAGGTTACTTAAGTGCATGAACATTTTAGATGCTATTTTTGGCTTAGATAGCTAGTCTTAGCTGCAAAGAGGTAATTTTACTGTACAATAATCACAACTACAACCAAGCAGCGTGGACAATTTATGAATGAAAACAGATGTGTAGAAATTAGCTTTTTTGTCTACACCATTTTTACATCAATTGTTGCAACCAGAAAGATTCATGTGGTGGCAAGTGTTGGCAATCTGTAACCAAAATGATGATATAGCTTCTGCATGTCCAGAGAATGTTGCACAAGGTATAAATACATGCATCCAGAAATAAGATTGGCTCGGCAGAGGCAGAGGCAGAGGCAGGGTTAACAGGAGAAATATTCTGTTTGTCAGTCTGTCTGCTCAGGCTGCAGCTCAGATGATGCTCTCTGCCAGCCATCACTGAGTCTCCAGCAGCACTGAACCTTTTTCTGTGCTTCAGTAAAAATCCCCACATCAGGAGGGAGAGAAATACAGCAGCAGCAGCATGAGGAGAGAGATGAGGAAGGAAAAGAGTGTGCTGACTGAGAGGAAGAGGAGAAACAGGGTGAATCTGTGACCGAGGTGAGACAGAAGAAAAGTACGAAAATGCTGGTGATAATTGTTTCTTAACAGAAAAGAACAATTAATGGAGGATGTTGAATTATTCATGCAGGAAAGCTTGAATACGGCCAGAGTCAAAACAAAGACTCTAATGGCTTTTACATGAGACAGATGGTAGAAAGGTGATAAAAGTGTTAAATATTCCAGCTGAAAAGCACCAATCCACAAACGTGTTGCTGTGTGGTGTTAACAGGAGTGTGTGATCCAGAGGAGGCGCTGCATCCTGAGTGGATGATGCCAGTGAGACGATGATGTAATGTGAAAACATGCAGAGCTGGGTCGATCTAAGAAGCATCAAATAACATGCAAACCACAAATGGCAAAAGTTTGACCTCTGGCCCGACATTAAGGGTTGCAGCTTGCATTTCAAATGAAATTTCCAAAGTCAGTCATGTTCAAAAATCCAAAATAAACCTTTGAATTAGATGAGACAGCATGTACATTACACAGCTTTGGGATTACTGAGAGAAACGTTTCTCGTCTTATGGTCGAAGCTGACTGGCTACCCACACTTTCAGCACCGGCATCAGGCAAACATATCCCACACTAGTGTCATTAATTGCTGAGCTTTATGTCTTGTCCACATGTACACAGATTTATTTTTCAAAAAACGTAAAAACACTTGACGCTCTGTCATGAGATCACCAAACTACTGAAGGTAAAAGTATCTCAGTGAAAGTGGAAGTCACCACTGGTGGATCCACTGTGAGCATTTTAGTATGTTAGTCTGACCGAGCATGCACCTGGGTCAAGCAACATTGTAGGCGTGTTTGATTTGGGTCACTAAGCGCACTCATCAGGTGGAGCAATAAATGAGTGATGAGTAAGATAGAGGCAACCTTTTTGGTTTTTTAAACTATGCCAAGGTACAATAATGCTAACCATAACATGTGAGGACGTAATCCTTAATTTGATTGCACAACCCGACCCAGATGCAACTATTGTTCTGCAGTGTTAATTTCGTTGATGAAAACTATGACGAATATTATTGGTCAACAACCTTTTCTTTACAAGACAAAAAGGAGACGATGACGAGCTAAAAAAAGATCTTGATAATAAAAACTAGGTGAAATCTATGTTTTATTTTTGTTGACGAGACGAGATGTGCCCTGAACTGAACTGTCAATCAGAGTGATGTCACTCACGCACTAACTGAACGTGCTGAAGTGGCTGAAACAAAACAACAAGGGCCAACATGGGCCAATGGTGTACGACACACCACAAAAACTACAGTGACAGATGCTCACTGACGGCCCAACGTTGAAAAACGGCCCTTACAAAACATGGACGCTGGCCGTGAACATGACAACTGTGTCAGTTTGAAAGTAGCAATGATGTAAGAGAGGGCCCGTGTTCATTTACTAGTCAGGGAGGACGAAACAATGCTATGTGTTGCGTTATGGGAAATGACCCAAAGATATCAGAGCCTCTGTTACTTCAATCTTGAACATTCTTTTTTAAATCTTTCCCTCATAAGTCCCTTAACCTTATGGAAGTGTGACACTAAATAGCTGGAGTGTGCCTTTAAGATGGATTTCTATCATCAGTTAATTATGAAATGAGTAGACTCTGTTTGTAATTTGTGATAACTGTATATTACAATCATACTCACAGCCCTGATGTCAACAAACAGCTTATTTCTTCTCTTTATGTAACTGTAGCAGCCAAAGAAGTGTGTGGGAGGAGAGATGTGCACCAAGATTGAAGTGCTTTTTAAAATCCTTCCTCAGCGAACACTCGGTTCCATTTATTCAGCCGATGCATCTCCTCTTCTGAGTTTGACCCCACCGAGCTACAGTAAATGCTGAATAGTTATTATAAATGCAGTTCACACAAGCGTTTTCTTTGTGAATACTACAGCGAGCAGCGCCCCACAGGGCAGTCACATTCACATTAACACTGGCTCCATTCACCACTCAGGGCCTGATCTTATATTCCCCCAGCACATAGTGCTCACATACAGCCCTTATTGATTCCCACCCTGACATGCAGTCTGCATATGAGAGCCTGATCAATACAGGCTGCATCGTCTCGAGCTCCCCCCAGAACAGACTCATGCATGTGAGGAAAAAGAGGACAAAGGAGATGCAGAGGAGAGAGGACGTGTCGTCAGACTGAATGCAATCTGATCCGCTCTGCAGACACAGCTGCAGACATGGGCGATAAGATGATGGGCAGGTAGCGACACAATAAATCCCTCCAGCTTGACTCTGATAGAGCTGGCAGCTATTGTCACCAAGCAACAAACGGAGATCGTGGACACGTTTCACACAAATATAAAGTACAGTAACTGCTGACAGACATGTTTTCATACAGTAACTGAATGAATTAAATCTGACCTTTGACCTGTGAAGAGAACTGAGCAGTGTGTCGGGTCTCAAACAGCTGCAGCTCCTTGTTCAGGTCACAAACAGTCAGATCGACGTTCCAGGAACGCAAACCTGTTTAAAAACAGAAAAACATGAATAACGTTCATCGATGGAGGAACATACTGTGAAGCATTTAACTCAAGTGTCTGACAGAGCTTCTGTGACAGCTCCTTTGTCTTCAGAGATTCAGCTGACTGACATCTACAGCCTGACAGTGAAGCATTTCTGTTTATTCTTTATTCAGATCAGTTGCCACAAAGGTAGCAGTGCTCCTCCTGAGGTAAACAAACAAGTCAAACAGAGTACAAAATATGTAACACTTAGTTTTACACTAATATTTAAAAAGACCTTTATAGCTGATTGTATATGATTGAAATGAAGTAAATTAGACTAATATCTTGTTTTTTCTTTTTTTTGTCTTGAAGAAAACTCAGCTTTAAAGGTACAGTTACCCGTGACCAAGGGTACAACACGTCCTCACTCCAACCTCGTCATATATCAACGTTTGGTCAAGGACAATCCATGTCAAGATAGGGATGGAAGGTACCCTGGGTGTGTTGCCCATCCAACATTTGTACATGGGGCCCATGTGGGTCGTAAATGAGCTGAAAATGGGCCCTAAAAATGGGATTGTCCACAGGTTCCATAATGGTGCCATGCCAGTTCCCTACATGAGTGGTTTTACTCAAGTAGGCTCAAGATAAGATGTTCATTTTGGGCCCATACCCACTTGGTGCCCAGGTGGCCCTAGAATAACCCATGTGGGGCCCACTTAGGCAAAACCACCCATGTGGACAATTGGCATGGAGCCATTATGGAATCAATGGACAATCCTATATAAGGGCCTATTTTTAAAGCTCATTTACTACCCACATTGGGCCCACATACAATTGCTGGCTCGGTGGTTGTTGACGTTCTGGGACGCCGTGTCAACTTCAGCCTGTTACATGCATTGTCTGTTTTCAAAATACACTTCTGTTTTCACAGGAAATGTACAGTTTGTATACAGTCTCTTTCAAAATAAAAGCCAAACATCGTGAATTGACGGTTTTTTTTGTCCTAAACCCAACCACGTGTTCATTGCTGAGGGGAAAAAAACGTCAATTCACGGTGTTTGGCTTTACAATCTTACAGGAAGTGAACACCAGCCTGCTGTGTGAAAGTCACTGGTTGTAGGACCCCACCACCCCTTCTGCCTGCCATACTTTGACCTCCGCCACCGTAACTTTCATTGTTGTCTCACCACGTGTCCCCTCCGCCGTCTATCTGCATATCGTGCCAATGTGAAAGGACGGCTTTTTTCATTTGTGTGTGACTGACCAACTACCAGATTTCGATGACATTATGTTCTTGGGTTTTCCGTCAGTGCGTCCACTTGTGTGAATATCTCAAGAACGCTTTGAGGCAATTTCCTCAAATTTGGCACCAACGTCCCCTTGGGCTCATAAATGAACTCATTAGATTTTAGTGGTCAAAGGTCAAAGGTCACTGTGACCTCATCTGTCTCATTCTCATGAGCACAATATCTCAAGGACACCTTAAGGGGACTTTTCCCTTATGTTTTTTATATATTTCCATACATCAGTGGCTTCTTTATTTGAACAGAATCAGTTATGAGGCTCTAAACTGATGAAATAATTTGAAATAACTTCACTGACTGCACAGTATCTGGACGAATTATGATTTTTTAAAAAGTATGATACAAAGCTGAAGTTGTTAGTATCATAACACATGCCTCCCACATTTTACACATATTGAATAAGTTACTGCAGTTTTGTCCAAAATGAAAATAATTAGATTTACAGATCTCCAAAGATATGTTGGGGAATTTGCGGTATCGAAGTAGAAGTAGAAATAACACCAAATTTACTCAGGTAAAGGGAATTTTTTCTCTTACCATCTCTTTCCAGAAGTCATGACCCAGTTATTCAAAATAATCCACAGACTTTGTTGTGAGCTTCATCGAGGAAGTATTTTCTCTTTACAGAACCACCATTCATGGCGTCCTCCTCGGCTGAGCTGTAACGTTAGCTAGCTCATTGGTGCTAAGTGAGCTAGCAGTAGATACAGGCTTCCTTCTGCATGGTGATACAGTTGGTGGGTGTAGTTTGATTATATTTTTTGGCGCTTTGAACAACACAAGCTGAGCGCCATCTAGTTCCATTATATTAGAGAGAAGACAGACATCTCTACGGCCGATATTGCCAACACTTGGCAACTCACACCAAAACTATCTAGACTGATAAATAGTTCTTCAGGTAAAAGGAAAAATCTGTATTTTTGATTTGGGGGTGAACTGTCCCTTTAAGATCCAATTTAATGTACTTTAATAAAATATTTAGGGATGAAAAATGTAACGTTTACTCCGCTTCAGTTATTTGACAGCTTTGGTTATGAGTTACTTTCCAGATTAAAATTTTAATATGCAAAATATATGATGGGTTTATGAAATATGATGCAGTATTTTGCAGTTAAACTAACCAGTGGTGTACATAGTGATACTACTACTAATGATACTAACGTGTTAACCATTGATAATATATAATACATTACATATTTAATAGAAAACTGGCAGGATCCACTCTGTATAATGAGTATTTTTACCACATTTTGCAGGTAATAACTTTGAAATCAGGACTTTTTCTTCACCTGGAGTGATTTTAGACTATTTGTACTGAAACACAAGTAAAGTGTGAGAATATTTCTCCAACCACTGGATCAGAAACTGAAGCATTTTGCTGACAACATGGGAAGTTCAGGGACTGACATACAGAAGGACTGACTGCTGGTTTTGTTTGCACCAAAATGACAATTTACAGAAATCTGAAAACTGAATGTAAACACACAGTAATGCACCTACAACTTACCGTTTCTGTGTGAAATAAATTTGATGACAGTTGAATTTAACAACAGGTGAACAGAGCAGCAGGATGTTTTCAGCTGCAGTGACTCTGACCAGCCCTCCTGACCTCTCCTCTGTGGACTCACCTTGTGTGATCTGTTTCCTGGCGGCGTCCAGGTGATGGCTGCTGGAGATCTCTCCGATCACTATCAGCATGCGATAGTTTCTGTGCTGGGGAGCAGCTCCGGCGCCGTGCTGTCCATGGTGCTGAACACACTCCTCCGGCTCCGCTCGCTCCACTGAGGCAGCTGCTGCGGCGGGGATTTCCATGGTAACAGTGCCGCCAGTGGACGCTGAGCCCTTTTCCATCTCCATGACAACTGCATCCGGAGCAAGCACCATGACAGTGCAGGATGAGCTGGGAGGATTGGTGGGCGTGGCTCTGTGGACGGGGAACATTTGATTGGATGGCAGGTGATGTGGCTATTTGATGTCACAGCTCATCATTGGACGGAGGGAAAAGAGGGACATGAGAATTTATGTGGATCATATTTCCTATATGACACAGCTGAAGCCTGCTGTCACTGAGGATGAGGAAGACGGTGAAGATGAAGATGTCATTTCCTATAACCTATAGGAACTTCTTTTACAAACATATAAATATCAAAGATGAACTCTCATGTTCAAATATGTGAACACACTCATGAAAATACAGTGAGCGCTTACAGTAAATAATGTTCTCCAAACACAGCCATCAGGGGTCACTGAGTGTAATCAGTGTCACTTCCAGTCACCCTCGTGTTCTTCTTTTTAAACAACACTCTGCCAGACAAAAGGGGCTGAAAATAAGAAGTTTGTAGCTCACAAAGGTTCTATTTATATCAGTGTCACTGCAAGTACCAGGCAATGTGCTTTGGTTACTAAACTGACACGTCTTTGTTCCCGTCATGAGCTAAACAAGGCTTCAGCTGTGCAGAGAGCAACAGTGACAACAAAGGCTCACAGTCAGCGTGGAAAAAACATTATTTTAGGCTTCATAAGACATTTGAATGGAGCTCATTCTGCAGAACAAAGGCTGCGAGTCGGTTCTGTCAACACACCGAGCCGTACATGAAAACTACTATTAACAAAATACATTTAACAATATCTAAACAGTACATCTGGTGATATTTTTTATCTTATAGTCAACAAATTAGCAATGAATTGATGCTACCAACGAGCACAACAGGTACTATCTGTGTTATCTGTGTATCTACAGCCTGATAGATCTCCTTCCTCTGTGCCATACAGCACATCAGTGAGCCACACTGCTGCACTGGCTGACATGTTCCTTCATTACCATGAACACACACTGGACTCAATCCCACACACACTGTCCTGCTGCCTTAAATACTCACTAGAGCACCAAATGTGGATTCATCCGCAGCTGAAAATAGTCCCCAACAAAGTCACTGTTTCGTCCTGTTTGTCTGATAAAAACTACAGAAAGCAGCTGTTCAGGGTTTTTGAATATTTACTCATCATAACAGTGGTGACCTTTGTAGTTTTTTTTGTGTGTGTGTGTGAGATCATATTTTTCAGTTTTATATTGTTAATAAAGCATATATACATAGCTACATCTCATCCATATGTGTCCATAATTTTTTTTTTTACAAATTTTGCAGTTGATGAAACTCCAGAAAGAAAAATTGACCTTTCGTCCAACCCTCCCTCCCCGGGTGGCTTAGGATGACCTGTGATGGTGATGAGAAGAGAAATAATAATAGAATAAGATGAAATAAATACATGCAGGAATAAGTAAGACAAAAATTGAGTAACTACAGTTGGAACAGTAACACCAATACATATATATGCACATATCACCACATTCAGCACAGTGAACCACAGAATAATGACCCACCTGATTCATATGGGTAAATTTTGTGTTCCTCTGTGTAGGAGCTCCCTCGCTGTGATACGACAATGCTAACCACCTCACCACCGTGCCGCCCTATTCTTCCTCTTCTTCTCTTTATTATTATTATTGTTGTTATTAATAATATTATCATATACTTTTTTTTTATGTTGCACCTTTCATACAAGAAATGCAGGACAGAGTGCTTTACAACAAGGGCAGTATAAGCCCTGAGTGCTTCACATGAAAATAGACATAACGGACATAAAACATAAAGGCAGCATTTCTGTTTTTGTTTTAGGGTCGACAAGCAGCATTTCTGTTTTTGTCTTCATTTAACTTTAAAAAAATATTGCTCATCTATTTATTTATTGCCAGTAATAGAGTTTATAGCTGCAGCATCGTTTGGCTTGGCAGAGATGTACAGTTGCGTGTCATCTGCGTATAAACTGAATGTGCCTCATACGGCCTGTCACCTTGTACTTTAAATGCTGCTGAACCTCATTAGCGATGGCTTGTCTTGGATCTTCTTAGCTAAGCTAGCTATGGATTCCAGATTGAAAAAAGAAGTCTTGGAGGACAATAGAGAATTTTATAGTGCATGGACATATTTGTTTGCTTTTACCACCAACCCTGCAAAGTTACAGTACCACACAGTCATAAATAGCTTGCTGCAGAGTCACCACCTTATGGTAATACATATCAATAAAGGCTCATTAAGACCTGTTAGTAATGTTAATGGGAGAATTTAGACTCACTGTTACTTTTTTGGCCAAAAACTGCTCTTTTGATAGTAAAGTTAGCCGACCCCTGACCTATCTGAAATAGTAGTATATAATAGTAGACATAGTATGTGAGCCGAATACGTTATTGCGGTGTGGAGGGGATGGTAGATGGTGTGTCACAGGTGAGACGCCTGTAGACCACTGTTCAAACCTGACCACACAGCAACAGTGTTTCAACATATCTGCTGCCTAATAGCTTCACATATCTGTGATTTGCAGAAAGATACAACGGCAACATTTGTTCTGCCGATTGGTTTGAACACCTCGTTGAAAAAAGGTTCTCAGTGCAGCTTCCAGCTGAATCAGGAGCCTCTCAGCTCGAGGACGGAGAACTCCAGGGAGGGAAGATGGGGCTGCAGGGCGCTGATTTGCAGCTTTTAATTGTGCAAACAGACAAACATTATAACTCCACTGTGTCGTCTTTAGAGTCAGAATGGACAAACAAATACAGAGTTCCCACTGTTACCTTCATTAAGGCGGATTCATTACGGGAGTGTTGTATCAGACTGGATTGGTTTCAGCTGGGTGTACCTAATAAACTGCCATCTGAGCGTGTATGTCATTAGTTTATTTTACCTTAAAAAAGAAAATCACTCTAGGATTGAACTGATTGGATCTCACTGTAATGTCAAGACAGATATCTGATTTCTTTTTTCCTCTATAGAGTCATTCATAACCATCATTCTGGCCAACATGGAAGTTTATTAGATGTACATGTATTGAATTTTAACATATGAAGAATATGTACATAAAAAGAAAAGAAATATATTGATATACATGTCCAGCCCATATTTGTATTTTTGTATATGTATAATACCTTCATTGCCATAAATCTCTCATAAATAGTCATTTTATACATATAGTATATATAGTATTTATATAAATGTGGTTGCAACATATGAAACTGTATCAAAATTAGTTTTCATATATTATAATATATATATTTCTTGTTGACATGTATGTTATGTATAGATGTATTTATCCCAAAGCCTGTCAATATCTGGTGATATTATATATGTAAATATAAAAGATAGACATGTACATTTAAAATTGATGAAGAAAGAACATATGTAAGCGCACATATTTTTTGTATATATGTTGTTTTGATAAACTTGCACATATAAATTAATTAATTAATTCATTAATTAATCATTACCATATATGGCAGTAACATATGATATTGTATAAACATTTATTATATGGATATTTCTAATATATATTCATATATAATGTATGCTTATATTGCAGACATGTATGTTATGTAAATATATATCCATCTCAAAGACCGTCACTATGTGTTGATATTACATATGTAAATATAAAAGATAGACATGAAGGTTAAGAATTAATAAAGAAAACATATGTAGGTATACAGATTTTTTATATAGATGTTGTTTTCATAAACTTTAATATAGAAATTGAATATATATCGTTACCTTGTATGGTAGCAACATAAAATATTGTATAGAAATTCATCATATGGATATTTCTCATGTATGTGCATATATAATATATGCTTATATTGCAGACATATATGCTATGTACATATATATCCATCTTGAAGCCTGTCAACGTGTAGTGATATTATATATGTAAATAAAAAGATTAATGCAAAAAAACATATGTAAGCATACAGAATTTTTGTATTTATGTTGTTTTCAAAAGTGTTCATATATTAATTTAATATAGCAACATATGATATCATAAAATTTCATAAAATGTCATATAGACACTTGTAATATATGTACATACATTATATATGTAAATATAAAATAAATATAAATATAGACTTGTATGTTGTACAAGATACAAGATATTGTATTCATGAACATAAACATATATATTAACATATATGGTCACAACATATTATACCATAAAAAATAATCATATAGATATTTTTAATAATATTTACATATAGAAATTTTACTGTGGGCATTTAATATGTTACAAATGCACATCTTTACATATCCAGAGGATGTATGTATGTGATGATGATAATATATCATCTCACAGGTAACATATGATAACATCCTTCTTGACATGGGGGCATATATGTCATATATTACATGTCTGTATGGGGGGACGTTCAGTAATCTTCCTCTGTTCATGTAAACACTGATTTGTCTCCACTAAAGCTCCAGAGCAGACGCTGTGGCGCTGGTTTGGTTGTGGCTTGTCGGCAGTGACACCTCCTGCTGTGGTGATGGATCACTGTGGAGTTTAATTTGGTTCCTCTCCTCAGGAAGAAAGAAAGATGTGTGTAACCAGGAGTGAGTCAGCACTCCAGTCTCACACACTGCAGAGTGTCTGCTGGCCTCTGCTGGGAGGAACAGGAGCTACAAGACCATGTTTTTTTATTCCCAGCAAATGGAGAACCCAATTACAGATAATTAACTTTATTCATTTCAAATAGTTAAATCAGCTTTCTTTAGAAATGCTGAAGAAATATTAATAGAGATTAAAGATAATATAGTTTTTGTGAGACATTAAGTTGTGACGACATGTGAAGGGAGATTATTATAGATACAAAGAGAAAGAAAATGAATGGAACAATAAAATAAATGAAAACTGCAGGATGCTGCAGCGGATGTCAGCCTCAGTCTCTGTAATATTTACAACTTACAGGACACTTGACTCGTTTATAGACATTTTTATTTTATTTTTATTTATTTTTAAACATGTGTGCAGGCCAAATAATATAACATCTTTCATATACTTGTACATAATAGTTCCTTCTATGTGTACATATACTTGACCAATAGAGGTGATTCTGATTCTGAAAAGTGAAAATACAGAAGCCTAAACACACAAATGCACTACATGGCCTTTAAAGGAAGAGTTTGGATTAGTTGTAGTGGGGTTGTTTGGGGTGCTTATTCATAGTCAGTGTATTACAGACAGTAGATGTCAGTCAGCGCACCTCCAGTTTAGAGAAGCAGGGTGGAGTCCAATATGGAAGCTAACCAATGGGGTCAGCAGCAAAACATATTTAAGCCACCTAAACAAAGTCTCACACAAAAAATAAATGATATCAGTTTAAGTGTACGCTACAATACGGGTATTCTGACTGTTCTACTTCTCTGTCAGGCAGCCCATTCTGACGAGGAAGCTGTTAACAGCTTCAGTTCCCCATCATGCTCTCGTCAAAGCCAGACTCCACTGACAAAACAGTCATTTTAGCTCACTAAAAACAGGAGCTGCTGGTCTACTGCTGCCTCCATCAGTTAGTGAGTTTGTGTTACTGTGTGACTTTGGTGAATCTGAACTGACCCTTTTGTAACACCAAAGTCACACAATAACACAAACTAACTAACTGATGGCGGCAGCAGTAGACCAGCAGCTCCTGTGTTCACTGACGTTAAATCGCTGTTTTTCTCAATGGAGTCTGGCTTTGAAGAGAGAGCAATAAAACAGCTTAATTTTCTAGCTTGAAATCACTGTCTGACATTAAGGTGAGGCTGAGACAATATTCTAAATATAGTGTACTCTTAAAATGATATTGATTTTTTAAGGTGAATAAAATACATTTGTTGCTAACCCTCCACAGCAGTCACATGTCCACATTTGGACTTTCCACGTCCACATATGACGTCCAAGGTACCCTGGGTGTGTTGGTTGTTGACCTTCTGGGACGCCGTGTCAACTTCAGCCTGTTACATGCATTGTCTGTTTTCAAAATACACTTCTGTTTTCACAGGAAATGTACAGTTTGCATACAGTCTCTTTCAAAATAAAAGCACTACGTTGGTACAACACCGTGAATTGACGTTTTTGTCCTTCAACAGCAAAAGCACGTGGTTGAATTTAGGGGGAAGTGTGTTGGTGCCACATTAAAGGGACAGTTCAGCCAAAAATGTTTGGCTTTACAATCACATGGGAAGCGAACACCAGCCTCATGGGTGAAAGTTGTTGGTTGTTGGACCCATCCACCACCCCTCCTGCTTGCCCCGCCCTACCTGGACTTCCACTGCCCTGACTTTTGTTATTGTCCCTTCGCTTTTCACCCTGTGCCACTGGGCACTGTTACAAAGTAACATGTCATGCCAACTGGCGTTTGCTGTCGGTGTCTGATGCC
The DNA here is from genome assembly GCF_006386435.1 of Epinephelus moara. Lineage (NCBI taxonomy): Eukaryota > Metazoa > Chordata > Actinopteri > Perciformes > Serranidae > Epinephelus > Epinephelus moara. Next base: position 47,965,595 of record NC_065506.1, on the reverse strand, counting down.
AGAAGTCACTGACCAAGCGCCAGATTTCAACAACTTCGAAGTGAGAATGGGTCCATATGTCTATTCTCATGAACCCGGTATCTCAAGAACGCCTGGAGGGAATTTCTTCAATTTTGGCACCAACATCCCCTTGAACTCAACAAAGAACTGATTACATTTTGGCCACTGTGACCTTGTCTGTCTCATTCTTGTGAACACAATACCTCAAGAACATCGGCAACCGGCCGCATATCATGCCAACGTGAAAGGGCAGCTTTTTTCATCGGTGGCTAACGATGGAAGTCACTGCCCAACCCTGGATTTCGACGACTTCTGATTGAGACCAAGCTAATTGCTTAGCCTCTGTGTCAGACTCCACCCTGCTTCTCCAAACTGGCAGTACGCAGACCACCATCTACTGTATATAATTAACTCTCTATGGATAAGTACCCGATACGACCCCACTTCAAAAAATCTGAACTGTCCCTTTAATGTGGCACCAACGCACATCCACCTGAATATCTTTGCGCATGCTGTGTCAACATGTTAGCTGATGATGTTTCACAGCCACAGCTTAGTGGAAAATGGAATAAAATAACTTGAACAGACAAACACTGACTGAATAAGTGTTTAGAAACTTCTTTTTATTAGGTTTTGAATTTTGCAGACTACATGTTCGCTTTCAAAGGAAGCACACATGATACTAATAAAATAATTTAGCATGCCATGCATCTCTTGATCTCCCAGTTATAACTCCCACTACAATAAATATGGTGGATATGAATTATAAGTGAATTATTGCGTCTGCAAAGTCTTCTGGTTATATTTAACCACAGCTTCAGTTTGACATTAGGAAATAATACAGACATGGAGCTGACAAACCTGAATTTACATTTCCTCTCTATTCTGTCACATTCAAACACTGAAAGCACATTAAACTACCTCCTCTCTGCTTTATTTAAAAAGTTATTTCAAAGTAGCTCCTGGCATCCAAAAATAAAATTAATCTACATTTTTAAATGAATCTCATCCTGGTGATGATCCATGTGAAGCAGCAGTGTGTGAGTCCAGAGGAAATGAGCATGGCATCTACATTAAAAGATGCCTTTGCATCTTTACGTGCCATGCGTGTGTATTCCACACCCTGACTCTCAGCAAAACAGAGGCAAGGAAGGACTGAGCGATGTTGGACGCGTTATTATTGCAACCAACGGGACACTGAAACAAATTGGACGAACCGGGAGCTGACGTATTGAATCCGAAGGTAAAGCGCTTTATGTGTGTTTTTCTTTGCATTGCGGTGAAAATGTGAGAGGATGGAGGATGGTGATGTGTTAGAGGACGCGGAGCAGCATATGCTTCCAGTGTGCGTCTCAGCTGTCTGTCAGCTCCGGCAGAGGTGGCTAAGATGAGACATTTTGGGTAGTGGCTGCGCATTTCTTAATGTGGGTGTCAGCCCGACCTGCAGAAATGACGACGTAACGCTGAACTTTGCGGTGGCAGTCGGTGAAGCTGGCTGCACGAAGCTGATGCCCACCAGCATCCAGCCGGGCTGCAGATTGTGTTTCTTCATCTTTGTTTGGTGGAGCTGCGTATCGGGTCATTTAGCAGGATCAGGCATTGTTTCCAGCCACAGTGTCTCCACCTCAGTGTGCTCTTATCTAAATGCTGGTCACTAATATTTCTGCTGCTGCTGCTGCTTGCCTGTAAATCAGAGCTGTGGTCAGGCCCATGGCTGCTGCTGTCTGGCAGGATGCACCTTCAGCTGACTGGGAGCAGAGAAAGACCCAAGGGTTTGAATCAGAGCTGAGCCTCTGTGAGCTGAAAGCTTTCAGTTTGGGATTCTGCAGAAAACTGCAATCTCCACCTCCCTGAAGACTCACACTGCTGTTTGGAGTTAGTCTGTAGTGAAAGAAAATGACCTTACCCTGCTTCATGGTGCTTAATCTATGGCATCATTTCTGTATCTATGATATGTCTCACAGGATTTTAAACATTAACTGTCCTTCTAAAATGGCAACTGTAGGTCTTTACTGGTGTGTTCAAAGCATTTGTGCTTGTAATGACTCTTGTTCCTGACTCTTGAGGAGGATGGCTGTGAGCTGAGGAGGCAGCCCAGGTGTCAGTGTGACTTAGTTCAGCCAGGTTTGGGCTCATTGTGAAGACTTGCCGTGGAGCGACTCACTTTCCCAGCATCAGTGAAATGATTGCTGCTTTTCTCAGCCAGTACCTCTGTGATCTGCATTTGCATGGGCTGCGGTGTTACAGGAAATGTGGTGTCTCCATGGAAACTGAGGCTGTCAAATGATGATGACAAAGTGATGTTAATATTTGAGAGGCAGCCTGTTAATCTTCAAAAACTGAGAGCACCACAGCACTGTAAGCTCTCTACAAAATGCAGCTAATCTAACGTGTGCTCGTTTGCAGTTTTAAAGCCTCAAAATCTACACAGCCACACTCACAGGTGCTGAGAGAGATACATATCTGTGATGCACGTTCATTACTCCTAAACCCCCAATAAGGTTCTACTTCTGTAAAGGTGTTCCTTTAAAGTTTGATTAAAATATGAAATCTGGGGGTGTGCAGGGGGAGCAGAGGTAACAGCAGGGAGAAAGAAGTCCATGAAGTCAAACTCGGTGAGTCTGAACCAGAGAGCTGAGGGGAGTGATGGTGAAAGTTAACCTATATCTCATTTTGCCGGAGTCCCCGAACGCCTCGCAAGGACCTCTGAAGGTCTCAGAGATCCCACTGTGGGAAGCAATGCCCTAGATTTGTCTTTTTGGTATGATTTATCAGCGCAGAGTGCAAATCTTCATCATATCAGGTAAAACATCTTTATGATAAAAAATACAAGAAAATACTGATGGTCAAGAGGGTGTTCATTCTGTGGATGCAAAAGGACAAAACACTGTGAAAAAGGTTGATAGACTGACATTAGACCGACATGATGCAAATAAAAGACAATTAATGGTTATTTTCTTTGATTTATTTCAAGTGGGTTTTTTGCAAGTGTCAGGAGGCTTTAAACTGTGTATGAATATGATATGATAATTCAGCCAGGCAACTTTGTAGACTATAAACAGTGGTGTATGGTAGTTACGACGGGCCCCAGTGTGCGCTATCATGCACATATCGTCTCGTCACATGATCAGAGACTTGACATTGGGTAACATCAACATACCCAGCAATCATCACTGCATATCTGTAGGCCTATATGACAAAAATACCAAAGAAAATAATTGTTGATTTATAGAATATTTATGGATATAGAATAGGCATATAGACCCTTTTAGAGCCAATGTCACAGTGACGTCATGTTATCAGCTGGAGGTGCAGCTGCCTCTCCCCCACAGGGCTGTAGGCTCCATAGGAGTGTTAAAATGTGTTTGTCTTGTTGTGTTATTGGGAGCCAGAATAGAAGGAGTCATGGCTCAAAACCAGCCGCCACTGCCCGTCAACAAAAACAGAGACAACTATGGTTAAATGTGATAAGGACTGGACGGAGGCCACCATCAAAAATGCTCACGTGTGCAGCGCACACTTCATATCAGGTTAGGGAAAAAGTATTTCCTGTTGTAGGGATGAATAAGGTTATGTGTATTAAGGGTTATCATGTCCACCTCATCAGAAACTGGGGAGGGATTAAGAGGAATATTGGATTTCTCTGCAACGCTAACTTTTTAGCACATTAGCTAACGTTAGCTTCCATAGCAAAACAAACAAGTGTGGTCCTCCTTTGTAAGATTGGCTTCCTGTGACATCATCCATCCACTGAGTGAGAGCATACGGGTCGGCCAGTCTGGTCCCGTTGGTCAGTGTTTACTTATTCAAGTAACACTGGCGGTCCCGGAGAGTGAGTGACCTGACATGGTGCGTTGGTAAATTCAGTCTGACGCTCTACACTAAAATGAGAGCCCTGTTGGTGGAAGAAACGGAGCGTTATATTTCTACATGAATGAACCAACGGTTAAGTTAATCACACATTCACTCCGCTCGGCGCTCTGCTGCTCCGTCTCCACAGACAGAGTGTCCAGAGTGCGCTCTGCCACTCTGAGAGTGCGCTGCTCTGGATAACCCAATGCTACATTCATTCAGACAGCGCTCCCAATTTATCAACGCTCCAGTTTGTGTCAGAGTGCGCTCCCACACTCAGAATGAGTGTTTCTGAACGCACCACTCACATCATCTTCCTCCATTGTCTAAAACAAGACAACAGAACATGTTAGCTAGTGCTAGCTAATGTCTGTGGAGAACTGTTTTGTCTCCAGCTAAGCCCCGCCCACCAAAAACATTCATATTGTAAAAGGGTCTATAGCAAATGGCACTGTTTTTAATGTAATGTAATTTCTTCTTAGAAAACAGCATATTTTCAAGGTGGCAATCAGGGCCCATTCTCCACCTAGCACATTGTTGGAGGGCCCACTCTCCCTATGGGCCCCCCACCTCATGGACCTTAGTGCAGCCACACTGCCTGCACTGTCGATATTTACGCCCCTACACCAGGGGTGATTCAGTGTACGTCAGAGCAGGGGTGGCCAAACCTTTTTGATCATAGGCCATACTTTAAAATTTACACCTGTACTGTAAATATTGTTGTTATCTGTCTTTGTTTATCACTTTATATCAATATAGGACCTGTGTGTAATTGACAAGCAAGAGTGAAAACATTAAATTTCCCCTCAGGGGGATTAATAAAGTAAATAAACTAAACTAAACTAAACTATAGTCTGTTACTGTTGTGTATCACTGGGTGACACGCCTGTTTACATAATGTATCACTTAAAAAAAAAGGAAGAAATGTCATCAGTACATGAGCTACAGTATGTAATGAGGAAGATATATATAAAAGATATGATGGTAATATCAGGGGTCTATATGTGTGCATGAATATAAGCATATTCAGTAATCAGAATCAGAATCAGGATCAGAAATACTTTATTGAGCCCTGAGGGGAAATAATGATTCCTTACAGTCACTCCAATGTAAGGAATAGAGAATTATAAGAAGGAAGAATGAGAGTATGAAATAAAAGTGTGTAAATATAAAACAATGAATAAAATGAAGAAGAAAAGAAATGTGCATTATGCTACTGTGTTTAATACTAGTACTTAAATAGATCAAAATAAAGTATATATGGTCACTGTAAGTGTGAAAATGTAACTACAATAAGAGTAGAATAAAACAACAATAGAATTAGAGTAACACAAGAACAGTTATGTACAGTTATTTACAGTGTATGTTGAACTAATAACAATATTAACAATTCAAGAGGTGAGAAATATTGCACAGTTGAATAATTGCACAGAATATATGAGCAAAGTATTGATATTATATTGATATAATATGAGATGAGATGAGAAATCGTTTGAAAATTTTGGCTATTGCAATATCGTTATTTCCACATTACTGAAGATTATTTATCAACAATCTCATTATGTTAAGTTTTGGGAAAGCAACAATAGTCAGCCCTACAATACTGTCACAATATTGATGCTGATTTGCTTAAAAATAAAATGACATTTGATTTTCTCCATGCTCTGCACACTGAGAGGTTTCAAGGAAAAAAAGTTCCCTCATTTTACCCAAAGCTTATCAGGCTACTTCTTGTTGTTTGAAGGAATGTTAGAAAATTCAGTTCTAAGAGTAAAGATTAAAAAAATAATAATAAAGAAAATAAATAAACAGAAAACTCGGGTTGTGATGTAGAAAATGTTTCTTTGTGAATTAAAAAATGTAGATTTAAAAAAAATATTTAAAAAAAAATGTGATCACTGCTACTACTACTTTTTTGTTTAATAACCTGGCTGATATAAGTAGCATTAAGCAAATTAAATTCTAAGAGAAAAAATGAAAACAAACAAAAAACCTTAGGTAATGATGAAGAAAATGTATTTTTGTAAATTGAAAAAAAAATGCAAATAAAATAATCAAATTAAATTAAATATATTCAAGAGCGACACCATAAAAAAAATCAAAAAATGCAAATCAAAAAATTAAATTTAATCACTACTACTTTTTTTAATGTGTAATAAACTGGGTGATGTAGTAAAATGTTAAACAAACAAACAAACAAACAAACAAAAAGCTCAGGTAGGGATGTAGAAAATGTCTCTTTTTTAAATAAAAAAATGCAAATAAGATAATTAAATTTAATCAGATATTATCATATATATATTATCATGGTAATAAATTATAAAATATTTAAAGTTAGAAAGATAGAAAAAGTTAACAGCTTCAAAAAATCCTGCAACCATAAAACTAACCAGCATTCTTATATGACGTCACCTGCAAACCGGACCAATCAAATCACTTCTGGTAACTTTTCCCGCGAGCAGCCGATCGGAGCCGGAGTGTGTGTGTATGTTTTTGTTTTCTAACCGGTTAACTGATCGATTAGAGACACTAATCGATACTTTACTAACTTAGTAACTCATTAGTGAAGCTCCGCAGCTCCCGCTGTGTGTGTGAGAGTCTGTCCGGAGCTCAGCGTCTCCTCAGCGGGCAGCAGCAACAGCGGCAGCACGCTTTGTTGTTGGGCGAAGCGTTAGCCGCTAGCCTTTAGCTAACATGCTAGCTCCAGGTAACAACCAGCGGCTGTAGACTCACATGCCTGCCTCCGTTGTCTCACTGCTGCTCGGCTAGCTAACCACCCCGTCTCCTGTCCTCGGCCTGACCTCATGGATCCCGGCGGAAGTGAACTGGACTCCAGCCTGCCTCAGCCCGAGAACCCGTGTCTGATCGTGGAGGACTCTCAGCCGGACAGTGTCGCTCTGGAGGACGACCCCGAGAGCAGCTACCGAGCTCTGCTGGCCCGGCGCCTGTCCAGCCTGCAGCCCACCGCCCGCAGCCCCGTCCTGGTAAGCTGCAAACTCATCCTGCTCCCCAAGTAACATAAGAAAACAGGTTCACCACGGCTATGAGAAAAACAACAGCACAATCACCTGCACCAGTGGAGGAAGTATTCAGATCCCTTATTTAAGTAGAAGGATCGATACCTCAGTGTAAAAATACATCAGTGACGTTACAAGTAAAAACCTTGCATCCAAATCTGAGCCAAGATAAATTACATAAGTATGATCATCAAACTTTACTTCCAGTATTAGAAGTTAAAGTTCTCAGTCTGCAGAAAGAAGCCCCATGTTAGGGACTGTTCTCCACTTATCAGAGGAGGGGGCTGCTGGGTGGGACTTTGTTGTTTATCAGTGTTTGTTTTGACCCTCCCTGAGGTTACAGATGTTTCTCCTTGAGTGATTGGCAGAACATACATGACCCTCGTAACATAGATTAGTTATTAGATTTTTAAAACTTTCCCTTTGATGTTTGAAAATGAGAAGATGAAGATGAAATCCTGGAGCTGAACAACGCTGTGGTTTTGTCACTCTTGTCGAACATGTTGGTTACTTCATGCATTTCATTTTAAATGAGACTTAGAATAAAGTGATTTTGATTAAGTATCACTATTTTAAGCTTAGATTTGTTTATGGTTTTTTTCATCTGATGGAAGCTTAGTTGCACATCGAAAATCTATTTGATGATTTATAGAGATGCACGGTATTGGTCTTTTTGCAGATATCTGATATACCGATATATATCAGCTTATTTTGCTGATTACTGATATCGATATGTCTGCTTTTTTCCCCGACCTAATTTCAGTGATCATCAAGTCTCTTCTGTAGTTGAATTAACATCATATTAAACAGATGGAGACATGAAATACAGTACTGTTCAATGTATGTAATATTCTTTTATTGTGCAAAATAATAAAAAGCATGTTGGCTGATTCTGACAGTTCATTTTAAAGCTGATATTGGCTGATACCGATGATGTGACGATATCATGCATCCCTGATAATTTGTGTTTTTATAGTTTCTGGCTGTGATAAATGGTGTAATTTTGGTGAGTTTTAGAGAGGCCTGTGGGTTTGGACGGCCTGTTTTCAGTAGTATAAATAGAAAATACAGCCATTTCAACGTGCATGCCCCTCTCTTAAAGGGAAATTTTGGTTTATTTCAACCTGTCTCCTATCGTCCTAAATTTGTTTCAAGTGACTAGTGACATAAAAATAATAGTTAGCATGTTAGCCGTTAGCCTAGATACAGCCGGGGCGCATAGTAGCGTCAGACCTGTTAAAACGTAAGT
>NC_065506.1:47935500-47957098 GCF_006386435.1 Epinephelus moara | reverse complement strand
AGGCGGTCTTTGTGGAAAAAAAGCTTGTTTAGTGGACTAACTTTGCACTTGAAGGTTGCCCGTTCACTTACGTTTTAACAGGTCTGACGCTACTATGCGCCCCGGCTGTATCTAGGCTAACGGCTAACATGCTAACTATTATTTTTATGTCACTAGTCACTTGAAACAAATTTAGGACGATAGGAGACAGGTTGAAATAAACAGAAATTTCCCTTTAAGCCAAAGTGAAAAACATAGGTCCCTCCCTAGTGTTTAAAAAACCAAAAACTGAAAATCTTTTAGCTGGGTAAATAATCACTAAGTTGTAGTCTCATAGCTGTGGAGAAAAAAAGTACCATATTTTCTTCCAAACTTAAGTCGAGAGTAGGAGTGTAAAGTAGCATAAAACAGAAATACCCAAGTAAATTACAAATACCCCTTACTGTTCCTAAAGTAGGATACTTGAGTAAAAGTACTTAGTTACAGTCAGCTTGTTGACAATCTGACATGGTTCACCACTGTGAACCAGGGCTGGGCGATATAACGATATATTTTAAAACAAGATACAAATGTAGACATAACCGTTTATATCAGTATAGGTCAAGCTGCGTTACATGACACATACCAGTGTGCATCTCTCCGCTGTCACATTCTCCACACAGCTCCGCCCCCTCACTCACTCACAACTTCTCCAGCAACACTTTTTAGAGCCGTAGCCTGACGTGCACCTCCCGAGAAGAGGAAGCCTCTCGCGAGATGCAGAGAGACAGAGTTCACTGAGGACGAGTTTACAGACTGTTGTTGATGTTATATTGTTGCTGATCAGTCGCCAGTCCGTCACCAGGCAAAGACAAGAATCACAAACAATTATTATATAAATTGAGGGATCCTAAGTCACATAACCTGCCTGTCTTCAGACTGTGAGGACAAACATGAGATAGTTTCCTGTAGGTTCCTGCACACATGTAGATAAACATGCACATTCCTTACAGAGGGGCTCGAGGGGGGCTGGCTGCTCACATGACCTTATTGTGAGGTGGCAGTGCTCCTGCAGTGAGAGTCTTTGCTCTGCAGAGCCCCTCCCCCCTCTCGTGAGGAAGCAGAGAGGTCAAACTGTGACCTTTCAATGACGAAATCTTTGTTAGTGTTGTGGTTGAGAACTTCAGCAGAGCAGGCTGGAGTTTAGTGACTGAGACGAAGCACTCACACGTCCCTTAAATCAGTGTGACCCTTCATCGGTCATTATCAGGCTCTAACAGGTTTGTTTAGTCGACAGACGTACCTGAACTTTTTCTCTTTTTGCTCACAGACACAACAAAGGGAACCTGACTAATGACATCATATTTGCTTTTCCTCCTTATTTTCTAAAGTTTGAATTAATTTGATTTGTTTTACATTTTTTGCTTTGTGACAACAGTGATATTTTCTGTCTCCAGGAGCTGATATCCTCACCACTGGGAAGCAGATACTCTCAGAGTGACAGCCAATCAGAGAGCTCCCAGAACAACAACCAAGCTGAACCCGGTCAGTGCTTTTTTAATGACATGGATCAACATGTACTCGTATATAACGTAAAGGTCTTTACACACCCGAGGCGTGATGAATAATCTACAAGAAAAGGCGAAATACTCACTTATGAATAGAGTAATAACGTTTTTCATCTTGCTTATGACTGCATATCCTCCACGTTGTTGTTGTTCTGCACGACGTGATCGGTTTATGTCTCGGCGTGTCACGATAACTTCTTTTGTTCGATGATATGTCAAGAAATAATTGCAAGAAATGATATTGTTGTTTTGAGACCATTTAATGCTGCTGATATAATGATAATTCAATAGCATAATAATGCAAGTACCCCCTTTTAAAGAGCAGTGTAGTTTAAATTCATAGGAATATTCAGACATTGGATTTAGAGTATGAAAAAAATTAACATACTCGAAGGCTGTCAAGCGAGTAAAAGAAATAAACTTATACATGCTCTGTGATTAATTCATCTTAATTAATCGCATACATTATTTTTTGCTGTGAAAGTATTTAAAATTTTCAGTTCCAATGAATGTTGTCAGAAGAGTCGTAGTAAAGCTGCTGGATGTTGGAAACAGTTGTCCCCCTGTCCTCGACCACCCAAACTGGTCTGCAAGAGAGTCAGTGAGTCAGTCACAGGTAGACTGACTCAGCTTGAACACCTGGTCCAGTGTGGCGTGACGAGGCTGGCTGCTAGCGTTAGCATCAGAGGCTGTGCTAGCTCTGACCTCCTGGTTCGCTGCTAAATGTTTTGTGTTGAGGTGATATTTCAGACTGAAGTTCTCCGATGGTACAAAAATTCCTTCCTGCAGAACCTGCAGAGAACAGTGCTCCTATCAACAGTTCATCTGGCTGTTGCTTAAATGTAAATGTTCCACACGGGGCCGAGCAGCGTCGTCTCGTCTGCCTCCATCATGTGACAAAGACACTGTCGCCTTCAATGACGCACCGGGTCAAAGGGCACCACAGAACGTGATTAATCAGTTTAATTTTTTTAACGCATTATTTTTTTCCTGTGGTTTATTAACGCATTATTTTGACAGCCCTAAAGTATACGTATATTTATTTTAATTATATTTAATATTTTATTTTATATTTAATTACCACCTGTTAATAAATACAATAAAGTATATATATATATAAGGTTATAGTATCTTTAAACGAGAAGCCCAAAATGACTCATTTGAGACTTAATACTCAATTTGGCCAATAAAAAACAAACAAGTGATGCCTCTTGCGACTACTAGACAAGCTTAGCTAAATTATAGGAATACTGAAGTTACTTTCGTAATCAGTGTGCTGCAGTCGGCTCCTGGGGATGGACGGCCCGTTAGCTATAATCAGTGTAATTACCGTGACAGGCCTGTCGATGCTTTTAGTCAGGGTGCAAAAGCTCAGAAAAATCAACCTTGTTCTGGAAAAAAAGTCACGTCCCTTTTTCAGAGTGGATGTTTCTAAAAAATATATTGGCATGTGATTTAATGGCCCCTGTGTGTGAGGGCCTTCATCCTGTGGTGAACAGAAACAGTAAATAATCCTGTTTTCTTTATTCAGGCGTTCTCATGGCGGCTGACCCCAGCTCAGCGTTCCAGGAGGAAAGTCAGGTCATAAACATCTGCTCTCCTCCCAACAAGAAAAAGTACGTGGTGACTGAACATTTTCACTGATGATGATGATGATGATGATGCTTCGCTGCAGATGGTGACACAATGTTTTCACTCTGTTCATGCAGATGTGCAGCAGAAGACACTGAGATGGACTCTGGAGCTGATTCCACCACACACTGCGTTCAGTCTGAGGGTGGGAGCAGAGTAACGTCCTGTATCATACCTGTATAGGATTATATATCACCGTGTGTGTGAGTGACGTCTGTGTGTGTGTGTGTGTGTGTGTTTCAGGGGGAACCTCTCAGTTCGGTTTTCTGGAGCTCTCTCAGAGTCAGGATCTACGTGGTGAAGCAGAGAACAGTCAGGAGGAAGAAGACATCAGACCTCAGCCAGACAGCGAGAGACGCACCAAATTAGGTATTAACACTTTTATTTATAGACACTGATTTTCTTTGTGCTCCTTTTGTATGTTGTGGTTATTAAGGCCTCTTCTCTCCTTTGAATTGATGCAGAGACCATGACCTGAACATCTCAAATGATACCACCTGTAAAAGACTGCAGTCAGGCCGGGCTCCGGGGTGATTTAAGAAACTCAGTTTGAATCTGCTGACGGGTGACAAATAAAAGGAAAATCCTCAATGAGAAACTCAACAAATGCAGATACTTACAGGTCACCTACAGGTCACTCAATCATCCAAGCTACTTTTTAAATCTCCCGTGGTGGGTCATATTTAAACATGTTGTCAAAACATCACACCTGTGTTGTCCATGACCGTGTCCTGCAGGCTGTCCCGTTTATACAGACATTGTGTCAGTGCTGTTACTACCTCTGTTGCTGTATTAAAGGCGAGATAACTCTCACCCCCCCATTCTGTGATCGTACCTTTTATACAGAATGACGAGGTGGCATAACTGTATGAAATTCCGGTTTGGGCTCCGTTGTTTGGAGCATTTCGTCCCCAAAGAGAAAGGTTGGGAAACCAAAAAGTTGGTTGTTAGCTGGAACTTTAATTATAAGCTTCAATGTTATCAGTTCACAGGCTTAATAACGTTAGCGTGGCGTATTTGTGGGTGAGTCTTGTGAGTTATAATGGAGCTCAATTTTGTACTACTGTTTTCACCATTAAGCTGTGTTTTAGGTGTTATTTAAATGAAACAGACTTTACTGTTTTTATAGAAACCCCACCATCAACTAGCGTTTTGGAGGTGAGATTGCTGAGCGACACAGACACACAACTGCACAAGTATAAACGCACACTTTAGCATAGCCTCTTGCGTAGGCTACAGCGTGGGCTCTGTGTAGAGCTTACGGCCAACTGGAAACCAGCTTTTAGAGGGATGGTGCTCAGAGTTCAAAGACTTGGAGAAACCTCAACAAGGAGCTCTGAAGTGGTATTTTCTTTTGTTTGTCACTCGTCTACAGGTTGGTGCATATTAGTTGCATTTGCACTTTGCTGTCTGGCTCTCTGCTCGCTGTTTAATCAGCTCGAGATGCATTAATTAATTATAAAGAGGGCTGCAATGACGATTGTCGAGGCAGCACATTTTTACCTGCTTCAGGGGTACTACTAATAGCATACCATGCACTGTGATGCTGCTGGTGAAATGTATACAGTGTGTGTGTGTGTGTGTGTGTGTGTGTGTGTGTGTGTCAGGAGTGAAATAAATTCCTAATCCTGCTGGACGCAGCATGACGGCTAGTTCATTATTTAGTACCTGATCAGAGGAGTATTCATACTGACATGGTTTAAAGAGTCAATGTGACGTCTTCTCAGCAGCAGCAGAGCAGAACATGAGCTCCAGGACTTCAGAGAGTCAGGACAACAAAGCAGTGAGGTACGACTCCACGTGGTGTTTAAATCCTACGTTCATCAGAGGTCACGTACCAATGTGGGATGAGCAGCGTTTTCTTCTTTCCTCCTCCAGATCTGAGGTGAGCTCCAGCAGCTCGTTGGAGTCTCCGGGTCAGTCAGGGAGGCAGCTGAGCGTCCAGGCTCTGCTGCACTCACAGAACCTCCAGGCCTCTGGAGAGAAGGACCAGCAGGACTGCCAGATCCTGTCCTCACAGGAGGACATGTTTGATGTTGACAAGACAGGTACATCCATGCACGTGCCGGCCTGTGTGATGTTTTAAAGGTTGCAGGTAACAGGAGAGAGATTCGTTCTGTTTTACAGCCACACAGGAAGTGATTTATACCAGCTGGACGTTGGACTGCTGTCTTTTCCTCCCTCATGTTATCTCTTTGTGCTGCTCGCAGGTGCTGCAGTGGACAGCACAGTGTCAGAGCCGGAACAGCAGGGTCACCCCACCCCGACGCCGGCTCACACCCTGCGACTGCTGCATCTGTCTGGACAGGGAACACTGGTGCAGGAAAGTCTGTCCCAGTAAGTCACAACAGTGCTGTCATATGAAGTTCACCTCTCCACACACGAGCAGAACAGAGACAATAACCTGAAACTCTCCTTTCTTCCAGGAGCTCTGTTGACTACGTCGCCCCGACCCAGGACAACTTTAGCCACACCCCTTTAATAGTCCCCAGCTCACCGACCGAGAACGAAGACGGTGACTGATTTAATCTCCTTTTATGAATCTGAACTGAGAGTCAGCCGGCGAACAGAACTAAAATGTGTTTGCTTTGTCAGGTGCTGATGAACCGATGGATACTTCGCTGCCCCCAGAGGACCGAGCAGGAGAGAAAGATGAGCCGATGGAAACAGAAGCTGCCTCTAAGCCACACCCATCTGCCTCTACACCTGTATCCCAGAATTCCCCTGGTTTTGTGTTAGAGCGAACTCTCTCTTTACCGTCCCAGCCAGAGTTCTCTCATGTATGTATTACTTTTCTTTTCTCATTTTTAATGACTCATCACTGAGTTTTAGATTAATCAGTTATTGTTGATTAAGGTGTCAGAAAACAGAGAATATTGACCCTCACAGTTTCCCAGAACCCAAAGATATTCAGTTAGATCTTCTGTATGTGACATTCAGAGCATTAATATATCAGCAAACCGCTGTTTGCTATGTTAAGATATGGTGGTGTCATGAAATCATGTTCTGTGTGTGTGTGTTGGAATCTGAGCAGCTTTAAATCATGTACGAAGGAAAACTGCTGCACTTAAAGATATTCCAAAATAAGAATTTTGGAATATCTTTAATTGACGACATCACTTTAGGCTCTGGGAAATTAAAGGAGTTATACGTTACTATTTTTGAAGATCTTTTAGGCAAGTTAAACAGTTAATTGTAAAAAATAATCCACAGGTTAATCGATGATAAACCTTTCATTTCATGATATTCTATGTGTGTGTTTTCTTCTGTTTCCTCAGGACGTGTTTGTCCCGACGCAGAGTCAGGACGCCCCACAGCAGTCAGATAAGAAGACAGTATTGTCGCCGCGTGAGACGCAGTCTCAGCAGCTGGAGTCAGCTGCTTTCACTTTGCCTTTGCAGCTCTCTGTGAATACGCAGAGCAGCAGCCAGGTTCAGAAGGCCTCAGCACAGATTGAGGAGGACAGTCAGGCCACACAGATCGAGGAACTGGAAGAGCCACCCGGCGTCGACACCAGCGACTCTGTGATTTCACATCAGAGGAGCGAGAGCAATGGCGTCCCTTCAGAATCACAAACTGCAACCAGCTCCAAAGCTTCCACCTCTGCTGAGTCACCAAAGCATCACAGCGAATGTGCCAGGAACGAGCCGTCCAGTCTGTCACAGAAGTCTGATGTGCACAAAAAGACTTCTCTGAATGTAGAAAATGTGAATGTAAAAGACAGTAAGAGTGAGAGCAAAGAGGCGAGCGCCGCTGACGTGGTGTCCTGCTCTCAAACAAAGCTCGATGCCTCTGATGTGACTGTGAACAGCTGCGTGCAGGAGACCCCACCGGACACCACACCCCACAGTCTGCCCTCACAGTCTATGATCTGTCAGACGTCTCCTGTGGACGTGACGAAGACTTCTGTAGACTCGAGGAAGGAGGGAGACACTGCGAAGAGTCCGTCCATAAAATCATCTTCACAGAAGAGTGGAGTCGTTGGTAACAGTCAAACAGATAAAGTGAAGCAGAGTGAAGTAGATGAGGAGGTGGTGGTGATGGAGGAGGATGAGGAGGAGGAGGGGGAGAGCACAATGGGAGGCGGGGCCTCAGCAATGGCCCTGGCCCTCTCTCAGAGCCAGGTGCAGTCTCCGGAGCCCATGGAGGAGGAGAGTGAAGACAGAGGGGAGGACAGCGTCATCGTCATCACAGACAGCGACAGAGACTCGCAGCTTCCTCAGAAAGATGTGACATCACAGTCAAAGACCAACAGCTCCCAGCCAATCAGGGACAAAGTGTCCGTCTCCACTAATGGCCATGAGTCCCAGACAAAGAAGTTACACACGGCTCCTGATAGGCTCTCCCAGACTGAGAAGGCGGGGCCTGAACCAGAGGGCCTCAAAGACAAGAGCCTGAGTGACAGCTCGGGAGGTAAGCTGATATACTGTACAGCCCTTTTTACACAGAGATGGTGCTACAACGCTGCTCCGAAGTCCCACCTTCATGTCACCTTTGAATTGATGCCTCTAGTGTGACATATAACATACACCTTTGTCTTTGAGTTAGCCGCTAACTGCTAGCAGCTCTTTTTAAAAATCTCCTGCGGTGGGTTGTACACACGTCATCAAAACGTTACATAGCAAATACCAAGGCTGAGGAGTGAGAGACACATCTCTGAACGATGCACTCGAGTAGATCTGATTCTAATTCTGCTTTTTTACGACAGAAATTTCGTTTCACTTCACACTTCCTAAAGAAGGGGAGCTGATTGGTCCTGCTGTCGGTGCCACGCCCCCTCTAATCAACCAGCTGAAGCAGACGCTGAGACACAGCACTCCCATCGGTGGGTCGGACAAACCGGAGCTGTAGAAATGTTAAGTATTGTGACGTGATCTGATGTCGAGTTTCTTCTTCTTCTGCAGAGATCACTTCCTTCTCTGAAAAGTCCGGTGTGGCGGGTGATGTCTCTGCAGACGGGGCGATGGCGGCCAGTGACATCGTATCGGGGGAGAGCGGGGACGACACGACGGAAAAGGGAGACGGGAAGCTGAGTTTGAGGATGAAGCTGGTGACCCCCGTGGAGGAGGGCAGCTCGGAACGCTTCAGCCTGCAGAGTAAGAGCTGCTCCTCCCTCGTTCTGTCACACTCGACCCTGGGCGTAGGCTTCTACTGCGGAGTGTCGCTGGGCGCACTCATTGACCTCTCAGTAATACATATGTAATTTCTATCCCTCAGAGCCAGCACTATCAGAGGAGGATGGATCTGTTGTCAAGGTTACCACCGTTGCCAAGGCTGTAACCAGGTAACCCGGCACTCTCACTTCATGCACAGTAGCTGAATTCTTTCAGAAGTGTGTCGCTGCCTTTCATTCAGCCTTTAGCGGATGAAACACAGTGAAGGACGTTGTTCAGCCTCGACACCTCTCACACAATGGCACCGACACAGTGAGACATTTGTAGATGTGTTTGAGTGTCCTGTCAGATGATCCACAGGCAGAATTATGGAGAATAATTTAAAGTCCAACTGAAAGTCATGTTTCGTGTCCCAGCAGCCCGTCGGTGTTCAGTCGAGTCAGGCAGGTGCACAGACAGCAGGAGGCCAGGGAGGACAGTCAGGCTGGAGGCAACACCACACCTGTCAGGTAAGCACGCTCACCGCTACAGTACAGGAGATCATCTACGAGTTTAATGTAGTGTTAGGCCTTCGATATTAAGCCAAACACTGGACCGGACCAGTATACCGAATTTTACCAGGTGTCCCATTTGACTCAGCAGCATGACACCGTGTCCCAACAGAGAACTAGCGTCTGACTAATGCGTCACATCAGGTAACACGGGAGCTCTCTCTCCACGCTGAAACCATTAAATATGCACCTCTGTTGCGCCACGTAAACAAACCGTGTGGCTATCAGCTTAAAAACCAGGGATGGAGGTGAACCAAATGTTGTCTCCAGATGTACAGAAAGTAAATATCCTCCTGGTCCTGTGAGACTGAATGTAATCTATAACAGGTACCAGGGGAGAAGTCTGCCTTATGCTGACAACAGCATTGTCCCACTTCTGTTAGCTTTGCAGTGTAGTGTGTTAAAGCTGCCATGTGTAGGATTTAAATAGACTTGCATCGATTAACCATTCGTGCTCGGAATCGGGCCGGTTTTCACGTGATTGGCCGTGACCTTCGACCGGCCGGTCAGTCTAAAATATGACGATTTAAAACACCGGTCAAATTTACGCTGCGCCGCATGATTGACATCGCGTAACATCAGCAGCGCACAAACGGCTTGGGCGATGTGAGAAAGTGAAACATGGGCAGCTTCTCACCTTAATCATTCACGCACACACATCAAAAGAGAGAAGGAGAAAGTTGTTAATTGTCCGTGTTAAACTGAACTGCGGCGCTCTCACTGCTGCACTGTGCCGCTTGAAACTGACGAGGCGCGTGTCCTGAAGACCTGTGTGAATTTTCCACAGGAGATCACGAATCACATACTTTTTACTTTTAGTAGGACCTGCAGCTGCTCTTAAAATGTTTGTACTGTTGCATGCAGTCTGCACACAATAGAGACAGACTGCTGTCTCATAACGTCACACCCTGTACTTTGACCTTGTTGCTTTTATATCTGTTACCTTGGAGATAAAACAAACGCCACTTAGTGAGTTCACCAGAGACGAAGATCAACCCAGAGAGCTTTTTGCAGTGTATGTAGTTTAAATTTAAAGTTATAACTGCACAGACTGTAGAGTCTGACATGTTATATTTGTGACGGTGAAATTACATCTGCAGATCTCTGTTATTGTTATTTTTATAGTTCTGTCCTTTTGTTGTTTGTAATATTTATGACTATTTTGTTCACTTAAACAATTAATATTCCTGTTATTACTATTCGACTGGTCATCAGTTACTTGAATGCCCTGTCATCTGTCATTGTGACTTCTGACAGCTGTCATTCAGCTGTTATCTGTTTGCAACAGAGGATTGTGGGTCAGAACACAGTAAAGCATGCTGGTTTGCAGACTGCAAAATCAGATCAGATGTAGCAGAACATCCTGGTATTTTTGGCACACTGCATTTGACATACTATGTGTTGGGACATGCTAAATCTCTTTCTGGCGTACTGTATAGTGTGGTAGTCTGGGTATTGAACACACAGGAAATTAATGTAGAGTGAACAGTTTTCTGTGGAGCGTCCACAGTCTGACCGTTTGACCAGGCGAAGTATGAATAGCTCTCCCCTGCTGTAATGTATTTTAGGAGACAGAAATAGGTCCACTTTGGCTGCGTGTGTGTGTGTGTGTGTGTGTGTGTGTGTGTGTGTGAGAGAGACAGAAAGAGAGAGACCTACTTTTGGAGTCTGGAGGTGGGATGGTTATTTTTTGCATATTCTCTGGGGACATGAGGAGCGTTAGATAGTTTTTGTCCTCCTGCTTTGACAAAGTGTGTCTGTTTCACAAAATGTCCTCTGCAGCAGTGTTAATTTGGGAAACTATTTCAGATTTAGTCTTTATATGAAAATGCTTATTAGCACTTATTTGTTGCAGTTCACAGTTCAGTTAACAGTTTAGAGAGCTGTGCTGTTTGCATGACAAGACAAAAGGTCTGCTGTTAGCCACAGTTTATTTAAATAGATTTGAATATTGGCACCTATTTATGTCGTCAGTCTGCCAGACGTCCCAGAGCGTCACATTTGTACCTGTTAATATGTTTACAGAGGGGAGCTGTTCGCCTCCCCACAGAGGAGCTCCCAGGCATCCTCGCTGGGATGCAACAGCCTCCCGAACAGCCAATCAGAGGCTTTACCACAGGAAGTGTCAGCAGCACCTCAGGAGACCACCAAGGATGCCCCCGGCCCTGCTGAGCAGACCGAGGAGAGACGAGGATCACCTCAGTCTCCAGAGACGCCCACCCTGAACAGGACGGATGGCCGACAGAGGATTCCTCAGCAGGCCGCCAACAACACCATCACCTCCAGTCCGTCCAACAAGGTCGGTCACTTCCTGTGAACATCTGATGCTCGCCACAAGAGTGCTAATGTAGATGGTGGATTTTCCAATTTGTCATGTTCATACTGACGAGTTACTGAAGATAGTTATTACGTTATGTTATGTGGCTCAGTGCCCTCTTCGTCTCCACAACATATGTAGTAGGGGGAGGAGTCAGACATCCTGAGGGAGCTCGGAGTAGAGCCGTTGCTCCTTCCTGTTGAAAGGGGTCAGTTGAGGTGGTTCAACATCTGATCAGGATCCTCCTGGGTGCCTCCTGTTAGAGGTGTTCCAGGCCCGTCCAGCTAGTAGGAGGCCCCGGGGCAGACCCAGAACACACTGGAGGGATTATATATCTCATCTGGCCTGGGAACACCTTGGGGTCCTCCAGGAGGAGCTGGAAAGTGTTACTGGGGAGAGGGACGTCTGGGGTGCTTTGCTTGGACTGCTGCCCCCGCGACCCGGCCCAGGAAAAGCGGATGAGATGGATGGAAGGATATTTCAATCTGCTCTGTCGCAGTCTCTCAGTCACTGCCACTAATATCATGTTTTAAACAAGCACAGAAGTTTTACAGCTAATAGCAAGTTGTTACGAACAAGCTGAAACAACAACACCTGTTTATGACTGACTGTTTAGCTCAGTTTGTCACGTATCTCAAAAAATAACCTGTGGTCATGTGACCTGCATGCAGTGATTCTCCTCAGCAGAGGGAGCAGCAGAGTGGACAGGAGGACTGATAGTGACTGATGTCTGTGTTCTTTATTCTTTCTAATATTCACTCAGTATTGTGATGTCAGGAATATGATTCATTTTATTGACATTTTAGATTTGTTTCTGGTGAGATACTGAGTTTATATTGTGATTTTAATGTTTTAATGTTACTGTTGCTGCTCTAGAAACAACATTTTGTTGTAACATATTCAGTATTATCCCTGTTCTGAGTTTATTCTTTTTCTTTTTTAAATAACTGCTTGTAAAATTTACAGCATAAGTTCTCTGAGAGTCTCTGCAGCAAAAATTTGTATTGTAACTGAAATATCCCCAATGAAATCGATATTGAATTAGGAAATCAGTGGTGATACTCAGCCCTGCAAACAACTGAGCTGATGTTCAGGGCTTAGGTTTTTTAGTTTTTGACAGATGAGACTAAAGTGTTAGCAGAGTGTTGATGTCTGTGTCCTGTGTGTCTCAGCTCCGTCAGCGGACAGTCTCTCAGCAAACCAGCTTTGATGCACCAGGGCTGCGCTCTCCAGCCGGCAGGGTAGGGACACTCATGTTAATGGAGCAGGACTCATTCTTCTTATATTGGTGCAAACTGTCCCGCTGACACTTGTGCATTTTTGTCTGTAAAGGGTGAACCAGAGTCTCAGCCCTTCAGAAGAACCACAGGCCCCTCCCACCGCAGACACGTGCGCACCATCCAGGAAGTGCGGACCACCGTCACGCGCATCATCACAGACGTGTATTATGAGGACGGCAAAGAGGTGGATCGCAAAGTCACGGAGGTAACTGACAGATTTCTCATTTCTCTGGAAGAGTTATTAAACTTAACTAGCAATTAGAAATCTTTGAGGGGTGGGTGTCGCCAGAGCAGTCTCCTGTCCTCTGTCAGATAATGTGCCATTATGGTCACACATGAATCCACTGACCTTAAAGTCCAGGGGCCGTATTCACAGACACTCAGAGAGCTCCTAACTCAGCCTAAAAGATTTTAGTAAGGAGTCCTAACTTAGGAGTGATTTAGGAAAGTTCTCAGAGCAACTCTGAGCAAGGACGAGACAGAAACTTTTACCTCAGTGAGGAGGTGTGGGCAACACTGTTGCTGGGTGTGATGCATTCTTTTACCACATGTGATTGGTTGTCACGAACTCGCCCCTTTGTGACCCTGTAAGGTGAGGACACCCAGTGGAGATGAAAAGAACTGCTGACTGTGAAAGTGTTGTCTTCGTTAGTGTGATCACTGCTGATGGAAGGTTGAGACAGACTCACCTCATCACTGCTGCACTGATGTGTTTTTACAGTTTTCCAAATAATGATCATTTCATTTCCTGGCGTTAGCTTTAGGTGGGAAATGTGTGCGTATCCCTAATTGTTTCCACCGTTTTCTCCTCTGATTCAGAACCCTCTTTAAAGTCCTCCTCCCTGCTCCTAACATTTTTTCACCTTAGTAGCTCTTTGAACGTCTGAGATGCTCTGTGAATAACTTTTATTTTCACAAGGACCTAGTCTTGATTTTAAGGGGACATTCTAAGAAGACGTCACAACTCTAAGAATTTTCTTAGAATTTCGTCACCAGGAGCGACTCTAGGAAGCTTTGTGCATCACAAGTTATCGCCACTCTTCCTGCTGTACCTCAGATTCCTCAGCTTTATGCTTCACTTCTCTGTAGAGCTTGGGTACGGCTGTGTCTGTGAAAAAACGTGGGGGCGGAGTCACATACCTGGGTTCACGTGTTTTTAGCATGTAACAAAAGCTGTGGTTTTCAACAGCGCTGCATGGACACAGATCTTTACACAGGAAGTAGGTGATGGACTGTGTCTCAGCTGTCTCACAGTTGGATGGTAGTTTTGTCGAGCTAAGTGTGTCCAGTGTTGGTTGATTTTTCTGTGGAGCAGGTTTAGCGTTAGCTTGGCTGTTAGCAGCTGAAGCTATCTCTGGATGGTGGAGTGTGAGGTGAGCCCTAATGTTCGAAGTATTCCCAGAGTGTTTTATTCTCAGATGACACTGCTGTAAATCACGTGTCACATCCAAGTCCTCCTCCTGTGTGAAAAAATCTAATATAGTTCCAGATGTCTGATTTATATGCAGATGTCACATTTCTGATTTCTGTCTCGGGTGCCTCCATCTTTGTTTTGATGAACTTCCTGCTGACCTCACCAGGAAACAACATCAGCACCATCTAGTGGACTGAAAAAGCAACTGATTTTATTATTGTAGTACCAAAAGTTGTATTAAAATGTGTATTTGCAAAAAATAAAAATGTATATCATAAAAGATTGATACTATCGATATAATATCGCCATGCAAAATATCGCGATACTATGCTGTATCAATTTTTTCCCCCACTCCTAAAATCTTCCTGACTTTAAAATGAATGTGATCACTTTTTTGATTGTTACCAGGAGAACGAGGAGCCAGTGGTGGACTGCCAGGTGTTGGACAGCGACATCTCCCCGTACCGCACAGGAAGCAGCTCTGTGACCTCCGGTGACCTCGCTGACATCAGTTCTTTGTCGTCCAAGGCGTCCAGCCTGCAGCACAGCTCCGGAGGAACCAGCAGCAGCGGCTTCACCAGGCCGGACTTCATCATGCCGCCCAGCCGAGGGGTCTTCAGGTACCGCCTCCACCTCACACCGCCGCTCAGCGCTCACTGTTTCTCCTCAGTGTTTCCTGTACAGTCTCTCTGCTGTGTCTGTCTGTGTCTGTCAGTACTAGCTGCATGCTGTGTCACTCCTTCTTCTTCTTCTTTGACTTTCTAACACCCTGATATTTCTCAGTGATTCACTGATCCCTGCCTGCTTCAGGTGCAGGTTGCTCACAGGCATCAATCTGGGGTCATCAGACGCCCTCGTTCAGCGGGGAGCTTTTGATTTTGAGAGTCTCCCCAGATCAGTGCCTGCTGCAACCTGACCGGCTCCGTTCGTCCCCTCTGTGTGTCTGCAGTCCCAGGAGGGGAGGCGGGCATCAACAGAGGGGTCACAGGGGTCAAAGGGCAGGGTCAGTGGTCACGGTGAAGTCCCGGGCCTTCGTCCCGCTGTCCCCAAGAGGAAGGGCTAGAAGGGGCCGACCCCCGTCCCGCTCCTCCCCATCCAGGTGAGTCCTCGCTGAGGCTCGCTTGCACTCAGAGAACCCACGGACGAGGCAGCAGAAACAGGCAAACTGCTTCAACCTGCACCACCCACACTGTCTCTAACAACACCTTCCTCCTTCCACTCATCTTCTCACTCACAGCTGCAACTAACCACTCACTCCAGTAGTCATTAATTTGTTGATTGATTTCTTAAGTGATCATGTTTTTTTTCTGTAAATATGAAAAATGTGAAAACATTCATCAGTCTCTCAGAGCTCAGCGTGACGACTTCACGTTGTTGTTTTTTTCTGACCAAAACATCATAAATGACATGTCAGAATCCTCACGCCTGAGAAACGAGAGAAAGTTTTTGTCAATAAATGAGCTGATCAAATCATCAGTTATCAAAATTGTTGATAGA
This sequence comes from Epinephelus moara, assembly GCF_006386435.1. Lineage (NCBI taxonomy): Eukaryota > Metazoa > Chordata > Actinopteri > Perciformes > Serranidae > Epinephelus > Epinephelus moara. The sequence continues at coordinate 47,941,767 of NC_065506.1, read as the reverse complement.
TTTTCCGTCAATCTAGCAGTTAAAACTTTTCCAAAATGTTATGTTAAATTAAAGATGGATAGACGTTGAGGAGAAAGTGAATGTTAAAATTCTCGCCAGACGCCACCTGTTGTCTGAACAGACTCTGTTTCTCTCTCGAAGGGGAGGTGGTGTCGGCTCGCTGCAGAGGCTCAGCGCTCACGGCCTGCCTCATTCGTCCTCAGAGGACGAGCCCTACACCCGCATGCTCCCCCCACGCCTCCCCGTCAGCCCCACAGACGGCGAGCTCCCCAGCCACTCTGACTCCCTCAGGTCTTCGCCGGAGGAGGCGAGCTCGGTCGGAAGCAGCTTCGTCGGGCTGCGGGTGGTGGCCAAGTGGTCGTCCAACGGCTACTTCTACTCAGGCCGCATCATCAAAGACGCCGGGGAGGGGAGGTTCCGCCTGCGGTTTGACGATGGCTACGAGTGTGAGGTGGCGGGGAAAGACATCCTGCTGTGTGATCCCATCCCTCTGGAGACGGAGGTCACCGCTCTGCTGGAGGACGAGTACTTCAGCATAGGTGAGGAAGAAGAGTGCGGGCATGAAGGGATTAAAACAACTCTGAGCCCAGATCAGACTGTTATATTGTGATGCTGCAACAACTGATGCCATCACACACGCCATCGGTTGCGTCAAGGCAAAATCCTGCGTCATATACCTATTAAATTTAACTTTAATAAAATGTATCATGTCAAGATGTGTGACCATCGACCGTATCTGTGTGTGATGCTGCAATAATGACATAAAGTTTTAGGGTTAGAAGGATGACTCCGCTGCCTAATTAATTGTTACGGAAACTGATCAGTGTATTTAAAAGATATTTTGGGTGCCTGCTGATTTTTTAACTGTTTTAAAGATGATTCTTCAAACAAATTCTAAATCTGTTTGCAGCAGCTGATCACAATATTGACAAGTTTTTTCTTTGCAAATAAGAAATATGTGTAGCTCCCCCTCAAACCACCCTGACATCAGTGTTCCTGCTGTACGTGTGTGTGCTCTGTTTGTTCCTGTATGTTGTTACAGTCATTTTTACAAAAGGCTGCTACTGATTGTCCCTGTGTGTGTGTGTGTGTGTGTGTGTGTGTGTGTGTGTGTGTGTGTGTGTGTGTGTGTGTGTGCGCGCAGGTGTGGTGAGGGGCCATAAAACGGAGGGGCAGGATCTTTTCTATTGTGTGGAGAGGGACGGTCAGAAGCAGTGGTACAACAGGACGGCGGTCATCCTGTCTCTGGAGCAGGGGAACAAGCTGAGGGAGCAGCACAGCCTCGGGCCCTACGAGCCCTCCACTCCGCTCGCCAAGGCCTCTGACATCAGCCTCGGTAAGACCCCCTCTCACCTCAAGGTATCTGAATGACCATGGGTCCTGTGGGTCCTCATGAGTCTCCCCTTTACAGACATGTACACTTTGTTAGTCCCACTCAGTTTGGGGCACAAACTATGCACTTTTTTGCGTGCAGTGTTTATTACAGATTTATGACTGGCATCTCAGATTGATCTTGAGGTTCCCAGCTGTCAGATGATGTACACCACTTCTATGTGACATACTGTTGACCTACTGTCTCCCCAAAAAAGACTAGAATGGGTCTACAGTCTGTGGGTCTGCTGCTGTTTTGTCTCTTCGACTACGCTGTTGCAGCTCTGATTTGAAATAAATAAATCTAAACGTCAGGATCACAGAGTGAATTTCTTTACATTCATTTGAGTCCCAATCAAAACAGTCGGGTAAGAATTGATTCACCTCGTTTATACAGACTTTAAAACTGTTGTGAAATGCAAAATGATGAAACTTTAAACCTGCGATTAACTACTGATTAATTGTGATTTAAAAAATTGTTTGACAGCTATTTTTATTAATCTCATGAACCTCTTGTTTCCCCGTGCTGTGGACTCATAATAGAAACTGCTGTTGACGTTCTCCTCAGATAACCTGGTGGAGGGGAAGAGGCGGCGCAGAGGAGCCCCCGGAGCTCAGAACACTCCCAACCGCAGCTCCTCCAGCAGCCCCCGGAGCCCTGGCCCCTCCGGCAAGAGGAAACTGATGACCTCAGAGGATGGCAGGGCGCCAGCCAAGAGGGGCCGCAGGGGCCTGGGCGCCAGAGCTGGTACGGAGCCCCAGTGACCAAAACTGTGATGGGTGGAAGTGGGGATGGGGGGAGAGATTTCAGGGTTTGCAGTGTTTGTTTGTTCCTTTTTTTAACATGAGGATTTCAGTGTTTTTCAGTTTTTATCTCAGACTGTTTTAACTACAAACTTCAAAATTAATCTTCTCTGTAATTTTATCAATCGACAAGTTGGTTTTAGATTTTAAACTTATTGTATTATTTTCTTGTTAAAGAACTTTGATATTAAATTTTTAAGGTTTTTATAAAGCAGTTTTTAAACAGCTTTTAGAAAAATGATTTGTTAACATTGTATTTAATGGTGCATTGAGCTTGTGAACATTTTAATTCTTGTTGAAGTGATGATTGTGGGATCTCAGATGTTCCTCTTGTTTGATACGGAGTCAGTAATGTCTGATTTTTGTTACTGAGCATGACTAAGACATTGAGGACAGTGCGTGTCCATCCTGCTGTCTGCCGGCTGCTGCTGAGGCTGACTTGGTAACTAATAACATCCCTGGTGTTGGTCCACAGGTGGAGGGAAGGTGTAGTGTGTGTTTCTCTAAAGTCACGGGGGGATTTACTTTGAGAATGATTTTAATACAGTTTATATATGTGTATAAACTGTATATTAGATGCTCACACGGTCGGTTCAGCCAAAGTACAGAACAATCTTCTCATTTATCTTTTCATTTCCGCTGTGAGGGTCATAAGGACAGAGGGATGTCGTATGCTGTAAAGCCCTGTGAGGCAAATTGAATTGTGATTTGTGATATTGGGCTTTATAAATAAAATTGAATTGAATTGAATTGAAATTGAATTTACGTCTGCTTTGATGCAGGTAGAGTTGATTATTTTTTGATTTCCAAGTAACAGAAACATTTTTGGATCCAAAGAACAAAGTCTTTAATAAGAATTATTACAGAAATCTCAGCAGATAAAACACAAACATTCTTCAGGACCAGATATAAGAGAGAAACTTTTTTTTGTAATTTGGATGAACTGATGTTTTAAAGTCTTTCATTTCATCTGACGTCTTCGCTCGCTGTCTTTGTGCTTTAACACCTGTGTGTGTGTGTTTGTGTCCACAGCTCAGCGGGTCGGTGTGTGTAACACCTCCGGCAGCGGCACAGATCTGCCCGGTCAGTCCTGTGACGTGATGGAGACTCACGGCCCGCTGCCTCAGAACACGACTCTCTTCATGGGCTTCGCCTTCATGCTGACCGCCTCATCTGAGGTCGACCGGCTGACCAACAAGCACACCAGCGACGATGAGGACGGTGAGGCAGAGAGTGACACACACTGAGGATTATTGTACACACTAGCTTCAGCATGTTGAACCAGCTGAAACTTCCTGTGATGATGGTAGATTATTTTTTTCGAACAGATTACGTGGAGACGGGTCCGTATAACAAAGCGTACACAGAGTCTCAGCTGCAGGCAGGTGGAGGCTTTGTCCTGCCAGACTTCAATGAAGAACAGGTCAGTGCTCCGAGAACACCGCAGCTACCAATCAATCTTTATTTATATAGCAGCTTTCACACAGGTCAGAGCGGTTCAGATGACTGACAAGCCGATTATAAGACAGAACACATGTGGGACAAATAAACAACATAAAAAAAGACCAAAAGAATTAAACTGTTTAAGACCAACACACACAAAACAAAAACAATACTGAAAATGTATTAAAATAGGTTTAAAAGCTGTGATAACAGCAACAGTAAAACAGAGTGGCATAAAAAATGGATTTAAGAACGAGATAACATAGATAAAAAATCAAAACAAGAATAAAATTTGACAATAAAAAAAATCTATAATGATAATAATAAAAACTAGAAACAATAGATTAAAAAACTAAGACAAATGAAATCGAGGGATTTAAAAAAATGTAATGATCATATAAAATATAAATGAAATAAAATAGATTTAAAATCTGTAATACTAATAAAATAGCTAAACAAAGATGCTAAAAATTAGATAAAAACAACACAAAATCAGGACAAAAATATATATAATATTTATACAAATAATTTAAATAAAATAAAACAATAAAAAAGATTTGAAATCTATAATAATAATAATAATAAAATAGCGAAATAAAAATTAACCTAAAAACTAGATAAATTAGATTAATAAACAAAAGCATATACAATCAATAAGAGGCATTAAAAATATAATCATAATATAAATATAATAAAAGAATAAACAGATTTAAAATGTATCATAATGATAAAACAGCTAAACAAAGACTAGACTAAAAATTTGATAAAATAGATCTAAAAAAAATCAATAAGATGGATAAAATAAATAATATCAATAGAATAAAATATAAGAACAGAAATACAATAAAAAGTGAATGAATGATATAAATAATGTTTTTGTTGTGGTGCTCTGCTCAGATCTGACACCGTCTGCCCTCAGCTTCACCTCTCTGAAGCTCCGTGCACTGAGGCAGCGCTGTAGGCAGCATGACGCTTTGGTTCCCAAGAACCACCCGGAGACAATAAAGTTATATTTGTAGGTTCAAAAAATGGAGCCAAATTCACAATATGTAGAATATTACTAGACATGTCTGTCTTGTAAAAATATGAAAAACATCTTTTTATAACAAGAAACTTTTAATGTCATCACCTGATACTGAGCAGGTTTTTTTTCTGGCATAGAAGCACTATGCTTCTGTAACAGTTTGACAAAAAACACAACTGACGAACTGTAGGTCCATTTAAAAGAAACGTATCAGACGTGTGTCTGTTCAAGACCTATAAATCCTCCAACTTCTTGTGAATAAAAAAAAATAGGATTAATGGCTAAAAAATGTGTCAGTATTGCCTTCAGTACTTCTACAACCCAAATAATAACAGGTCATTTCAACCCTCACTGCATTTATTGAAGAACCTGAAACTTTATTTTCTGTCAGTCTGCATCTTGCTTCAGTGTTTTCCAAAATTTTCTGAAAAGCTAAAATGTCTGTCACACAATATGATACAGCTTTGTCTTTTTTCGACTTAAACTTTTATTAAAACGTTGTAACGTTGTCATGTCAGTAACAACAGCATAGTAAAATAATACAAACATAGTAAGAGCCAACGACACAAAAACTGCTCAGATGAAAACACATTTTTACAGCCTTGAGGATTAGAGGATTTATTTATTATTATTCCAGTCCAGCCAATCAGATCCCTCCATGAGAACTCCCCCCAGGTTCATGAATTAGTGGTTAAACGGTGTATCTTCTACATACTGTGCCAATCTTTGTCGAACATTCCGACTTTGAGTTCTTTCCCCCATTTCATCTTGATATATTTGGCTGAGTGTTTGTCATTTGTGTTCAGTCCTCAATATAGTGCCGAAAATGAATACTGCTTAATAATAATACTGCAGTGCTATCATGTTTATTCTTACATTTTTTATTGTTTTCACATTCATACAGCTCTGATAGCGTGTAGTTTACGATGTGGTTTATGTGGTGGTATTTTAATGGTGATAGTATGATGAAGCCCAGCTGAGGGCGCAGTGTGTGACCCTCCTGTCTGTGTCTGGCTCCCTCTTCAGTGTAAGGCAGCGTATCAAAGCCTGCTCATCGCAGACCAGCACTGTCGCACCAGGAAGTACTTGCTGTGTTTGGCGAGTGGTGTGCCGTGTGTGTCACACATCTGGGTGAGGGACTGCTGCAAAGAGAACAAGCTGCTCAACTACAGGAACTACCTGCTGCCCGCCGGCGTCGGGCCGGATGAAGCCATCGTAGAATGGTAAGATACACCTCATTATTATCATCTCTGGTGTCTGTTCTTAAGGTTTCACTGGACGGATCTGGATCTGGGCCCTGATTCAGAGAGCAGCTTGAACAAACTCTGAGACCAACCCCGAACTCTGAGCTGATGAACACTGAGATGGAAAACTCAGAGTTTAATGAACAGGACAGAGTGAAATGAGGTGAGAGAGAGAGTGGGGGCTGACATGCAGCGGAGGGTTGCAAGCCGGAATCAAACCTGCAACCGCTGCAGCGAGGCATCACCTCTGTACATGGGGCGCCGGCACTATCCACTACGCTACCAACGCCTCTTCTATGACTTTTTTCATGATTTTGGACGACATGCTATACTATGACTTTTTTTCATGGTTTTGGACGACATGCTATACTATGACTTTTT
>NC_065506.1:47886299-47932774 GCF_006386435.1 Epinephelus moara | reverse complement strand
ATAGTATAGCATGTGGTCCAAAATCATGAAAAAAAGTCATAGTATAGCATGTCGTCCAAAATCATGAAAAAAAGTCATAGTATAACATGTCGTCCAAAATCATGAAAAAAGTCATAGTATAGCATGTGGTCCGAAATCATGAAAAAAAGTCATAGCATGTCGCTGTGGAAAGGTTCCTGTTGTAATACATTTAACTTCTCTCTCCCATCAGGCATCCACGCTGCAGCCCGTTCAAGCCTCTGCGGGTCCTCCTGGTGTTTGAGAAGCCGGTGGAGCTTTGGGCTCAGCTGATCACCATGGGTGGAGGTTCTTCAGTCCGACACTTCCAGGCCGACAAGGACAGCTCAGGTACAGACTCCCACCTCAGGATCCACAACATGAATCCCAAACAATCATTCGTCTGACCGTTTGTTCTTCTCTCTGTGTTCAGACATTCCTGCTGGCAAGTATGACGTCGTGGTGACAGACCATGCCTGTCCGCCATTGGTGGAGAAAAATGTGACATCACAGGAAGTCCCGCTGGTGTCTCCCGAGTGGATCATCCAGAGCGTCATCCGCGGGGAGCGCCTGGGTTTCCATAGCAAGCCTCAGTATCGCCACGACTACTCCTCATAATCCAAGTCCACATGTGCAAACGCCTTGGACCATGTTAAATGTTGAGCGTTAGTTCTGTTGCATGCCTCTGCTGTATATACCTTTATCCTGTCTGTTTTTATGGGATAATAAATTGTGACCCTTGTTTCATTTTAAACTGACGTCAGTTTATTGTTTCAACAAACAATGGTACACACATCAAGGTTTATAATATTTACAGTTTATACAAGGACACAGAGCTGAAGGGTCAGATCACCCAAATATCCTCATGAATCCTATAGACTGTTTGAAGGCATATTTCAGTTGCTAGTAAACGACAATGTTGCTCCACTTAAATTTTCAAGCTGGCCATTACTGCACAAAAACAGCATATGAAACACTGATCTGTATACCTCCTGATCTGAAATATACTCTGTGGGGGACGGCTAAATTAGTTTTAGCACCTCCAATGGTTGGTTGTTGGTTTCAATCAGAAATAAAAGTCTATGTTGCACTAAGAAACGAAGCGCCACAGACCCTGGAGTTTTCCTGTAGGTGTCCAGTTCTTTCGACTGACCCCTAAAGAAACAAACCCACACAAAGTATGGATTGCAGTGAAGTGTCAGGGCTGGGTGATATGTCCTGAAAATTATATCACGATATATTTCGGCTATATCTCAATACATGATGTATATCTCGATATTTTTAAATCTCCTAAAAGCACTTTATCAATGTTAGGACTGGAAGACAAAATCGTACATGCTTCTGACCAAATACCTTCTCTGATGACACAAAGTTGTTGTGATTTTTTTTTAAATCGGAAAATATTAACACAGAGATTTTGATCAATAATCATCAATAATGTGAATATAACAACTCTGAGTTAAGGCAAGCATTAAAACAAATAGAAAAGTCTGTTTAAATGATACATTTACATCAGTTTGCCGTAATGAAGCCTTAAAAGGAGAGGAAAAAAAACATTTCAGCCATATTATGAATCAATGATTCAATGACGATATATAGTCTCACATCTGGATAATGATATAATTTCTTAATATTGCTCAGCCCTGGGAAGTGTAAGACTTACATTTCTGACATTCAGTTTATACCTTGTCGAAAGAAACAGCCAACCATCGAGCAGCAAGTTCCTAACTCTGATTTCACCATCTCCCATACTAAGTATTTCAGCTCAGGCGCTGTTTTCGTGCAGTCGGACAGGAAGTCTCAGTAGAACAAAGATGTTTCCTAGATAATGAAAGACGCCTTAAACAGTCTCTATAGTGTCAGGTGTGAATGCCGCGGTGTTGAGATCTGCTTCTGAGGTTTCTTATACTTCTGAAGTGGATAGAGTTTTGTTTGTGATGTTCACAGCATTGAAAAATGACATTTAAAAAGTCGACAGCAGCTCGATTTTGCAGAAACGAATGTGGTGAGGTATGTTTCAGTTAAACCAGGATTATTTTCAGGTAATTCTGTTATAAAGCCGCTTTTAAATAACTCTGAACCACAGTTAGTTACCATGTAAATGAATGACAGGAGAGACTACTTGAGTACTTAAAATGAATAGTTCAACATTTTGGGAAATTCCCTCTCTTGCAGAGACTTAGATGAGAAGACTGATACTGATCTCTTGTTTGTACGGTGAACGTGAAGCTGCAGCCAGGAGTTGGTTAGCTTAGCATAAAGATGGAAACAGCTAGCTAACAAGTTTTTTGCTTTAACTTATCATTATGTAGTAAATGTTGATTGCACAGTCTAATGGCTGTAGAATAATGATACCATCAGCGTTTACATTGGTTCTCTAAAAGCCTCGCCTTCACTGTGCAGCTATGTCGGCCATCAGGTAAAATCTCCTGAGAAATGAAGGCTTGATTTATGGGACAAAGGAAGTGCTTCAATAATTGAGCGACCAAAACAGGAAGAGGATAGTGCTTGTGTTTCCCCTGGTAATTATCCCAAGATACTATTTCATGTCTCCATCTGCTGGTGGGCCGTCACACTAAGAGCATGCATGTATAATATGATGTTAATTCCACTACAGAGGAGACTTTATGATCACTAAAATTAGGCGGGGAAAAAGACGATATATCAATATTGGTATTGGCAAAATTAGTTGTCATACATTGGCATATCGGATATCAGCAAAAAAAACAATACTGTGCATCCCTAGTATCAGTGTAAGTGCTTTAGTATCCGCAGTGGAGGATGGTGGACAGTGGAACAACAGACGTAACTGTGAAAACTGATAAGTGCTAGGCTCAGAGGAAAATGGAAAGAGATCCAGTTGTTGCATCAAAGCTGTGCCAACAATAATTATTATTATTATTATTATTTATTCTCATGGTCTGCTGGTTATGTGATTGGCCACAGCAGCGTGACATGGTTCTCCCAGTAAGTTTAAATGTTTCATTATTTTTTTGGCATCCCCTGCCACCGCAGCGCCGACACACTATGCACGTTCAAAGGTATAAGGGGAGTGGCATTTTAGTAGTTCCACTGAATCTGTTCACAGTGACGTCATTTTGTCTAAAAAAGCTATTTGCTGTCTCCAAATGTCATTTTTCAGCGCTGTGAGCACCACAAACAGGATCTTATCCACCTCTGTCGTGTTGAGGTGGTGTCAGAAGGTTTAGAGGCAGATCTGAAAAACTATTTGCATGTTTGGATAGGAAATATGAATGTATAATTTGGATGAGTTAACCCTTTAAATATAAGTTAAGCAGGCATGCCATGCTAACAGTACTCAGGCAGAGGAGAAGACCGATGGGAGTTCAGTGAGAGTCAAGTTAGATGGACATATCTCTCAATCTTAATCCTTTGTTTTCTTCTTAAACACTGAAAAGACAGAAATTGAATATTGTTGGATTAATTCTAAAAACTGCCTCAGGAGTGTCGGGTAATTTTCTGCATCATGCTGAGACACAACGATCACAGCCTGAACTAATTTGTGTTTAAGTTGAGAAGATAACAGTGTGAGGTCGTGTTGTGTGTCCTACCTGCCCAGCGTGCCTCCAGCCTGGGTGTAGTACTTGTTGTAGTCCAGTCGCAGTAACAGCTGAGCCAGGTCAGAGTTGATCTGATGATTCCTCACACTCGACAGGATCTTAAACAGTAAAGAGGACTGCCGTCTGAAGCCCTGAAATATAAACATGTCAGTGTTATAAATATATACATATACATATTTTGACTTGTTCCAACACTTCACCTTGACCAGGATGTCCAGCTGAGCTGTTCCCCTCTCGTCCAGTGACGCCACGCTCTGACTGACCAGTGAGCAGAAGTTCAGACACAACTCGAGGATCTCGTTCAGACAGTGGAACACCTGAGGACAGAGGCATTCATTAAGACTCGATTTTAACAGTCTTAAAGAGATGAATTAAACATAATCTGGCTCAGTGGTTCGTACCGGTTTGAGGAGGATGAAGGACTGGGCGAGCAGGTTACTGAGGAAGTGGTCGTGGGCCAGTCTGATACTCTCAAAGTCTCTGGTGGAGTTGATCTGCTGCAGCAGCTGAGAGAACTGAGACTCCAGCACGTCCACCTGGAGACAAAGAGCAAGAGAACAACTTCAATATTTCCTCTGCTGATGCGATGCTCCTGTCTCATGGTAATATTTCTAACTGCACACAAAGTAAAGCCATGTCCAGGGCCAGATGCCTAACACTAAAAAACATGCAGAAGGACTCTTTAAATGAGATTTATAAATCTCAAGAATACGGATGAACGGTAATGGATTTTTTGCCGATATAACAACTCATTTGATCAATAACAGATGTCAATATATTAACTTTTTCCCCACCTAATTTTAGTGATCATAAAGTCTCCTCTGTGGTGGAATTAACATCATAGTATACATACATACTGTTATCATGACGGCCCACCAGCAGATGGAGACATGAAATACAATACTGTTCAGTGTATTTAATATTTATTCATTGTGCACAATAAGACCACAGATACAGTGATGAAAAGTTTTGTTAACCAACATCCTGCATGTTAAAGATCAAAGACAATTTTGAGCGTGTGCTCAGAGGTTTAAAGAATGTTTGAGATTAACCTGTTTTTATACACACTGGTTTGCCTGGGGGCAGAAATGTGACTACTACATACACATCATTTATACATCAGTTTCACTGAGGTGTTACCTGGAGGTAGTACTGCAGGTTGTCGATCAGGAACGCCATGTGGTTACGTAGTCTCCACTTCACGGCGTCTGTCTGGCTGGACTTGAGGTGTTTCCTCTGCATCTGTAGAGCCCAGCAGTGCTGCAGCTGCGACTGCACCCGCCGCACACTCAGCAGGTACCTGAACACCACGTTGTACCTGACACAGAGAGGAGAGGATGCTCAGCAGCTGCACTCTCAGGAAACACACACCTGAATAAATGGGAAGCCAAATGAGAACACACTTCTCCAGGATGGCGGGAGTGAAGAGGATGTGCAGCGGCCACTGAACCTTGTAGGTGAGCCCAAGAGCTGCCCAACCTGTGGGCGGGACCTCACGGGGGGACGTGTCTTGTGGAGGAGTGGCTCCGTCTCTGGGGCCTGTTGCCTCTGAAAGAACAGGCAGGATAACGTTTAACATTAAAGTACAGATAAATCAGGATGAATCTCGCCACAGGAGTCCGATCATCATCTTCCGCAGTGATTCTGTTTTAACTGGTGACTGATCTGAAACACGTTTTAATATGAACTGGTCTCAGCTGCAGCGGAGCATGTTCATGTTAAAAACAGCTGCAAATAATGATGAACTGGGACAAAACCTTATATTTTGGAGTTTTTGATTTTTACTCTTCAATTCAACTGTGTTGACTATTAAACTGCAGTTGTAATGAGGAGCCTTTTTACTTTTCAAAGTTGCTTCATTCTCTTAATGCTCATGATCATAAAACCACTGGACGGCACTAAACACCAAACAGAAGAGAGCATCATCTTCAAGTAGAAAGTTTTCTATTTGAATTCATTTCTGTTCACAAACAGACAGTTTCCTGCTTCAGGACTGAACAGGTTGTGTATCATGAACATCTACAGAAAGCTTTAGTGAGCAGCACACCTTTGCTGTCTTTGCCCTGGTAGTCCACAGTGAGGTGCAGCAGAGGCAGCAGGTTGTCGTCGTCCAGGAGCACTTTATGAGCCGCCTGCTGAAAGGCCACGTTTACGTCTGTGGAGCAGAAAACACACGACATTAATGTGTGACAACTGTCAAGCTGAAGTTAACAAGGGGGAAACTACTCCACAGATTTTTTTTTTTTTGTATAATTATTTTTTTTCTTGTTTTTCATTTTTCACAAGAGAAAAATCATAACACACATAGAGGACAAAACAGAGACAACACAATACAAAGTACAGATGCATTACACATATACATACATATGCGTATCTTAGCATAAGCCTAGAGATACACAATCACACACCGAGCTATCTATACACTCTCACCCATCCATACACACATAGACCCACAAAGGCACACACAGACACACAGACACCAGACACACACACAGCCAAATCGATGAGTCTTATTATCCATTTTCCACTCAACTGACCTTGAATGGAACTACTCCACAGATTTAAAAACGTACCGTGCTCAGTGACGGCTGTTGGCGGCGTCTTCAGCATGTGCTGCGCAAGGTCAATGAAAACCTGGTAAAGCTCGCCACGACCCAACAAGTAGAAGTCTTTAATGATCTGAAAGAAAATACAAACGTCAGCACCGTTCGTTCTGCTCTGATTTATGATCCAGAATCAAGTGTGACTGATACAAACCTTGAGCTGTTCGAGCAGATCTGACTCCTCCACCATCAGCGTCCAGAGATGCTGCAAGTGTGAGAGATGGTGATTTGTTTTTTTTTCTTTAAATTTACCAACTTAATCTCAGGGAATATCAGAGTTTCCCCTGTAAGTTTATGACTTTAATCTCGAAATTTAGAGTTTTTTGTCGGAATATTACCTACAGTGGTCCTAACACGCCAACGTTGTTCTAACCTGGAACGTTATTTGGTCAAAAGATTAAAATAATGCACGAGGATATGAGCTCACCTCAGCCACTGTGCTCCTGATGCGATCGATCAAATTCTCAAAATCCACGAGGCTGAAAAGAGGCTGCTGTTTGAGTCTGTGCAGCTCAGCAGCAAACATGTCCTCCTGGTGCTTCAGTATCGAGCCTGAAACACACAAAACAATAATGAGCTGTTCTCTTAATGATGCAAACACATACAGTGGGGCAAAAAAGTATTTAGTCAGCCACTGATTTTGCAAGTTCTCCTACTTAGAAAGATGAGAGAGGTCTGTAATTNAAAATCAGTGGCTGACTAAATACTTTTTTGCCCCACTGTAGGTTAAAGTACGCTACTACAGGACACAAACAGGCTACCAGTTCTAGACGGGCTGTGGTTGTGGTTTTCAAACATCTGGACAGATTCTCCGACGAAGAGGATCTTCTCAGCCACTCTGATGGGAATGTAAGACGGCAGCATCTCTGTTCTGAGAGAGAACTGCTGCAGAGACGGAGCCAGCATGTTCTCCTCCTCGATCAGCCTCTGCACCACAACACAGAAGCACATACTCAACACACTGTTTAATACAAACTGAGCTGTTGTCCCCTGTTGGTTGTGTCTCTCACCAGGTCCTGTAGTTCTCGGAGCTGCTTCCCGCTCAGACCTCCCAGCCCCAGGTCCTCCTCCTCCTCCTCCTGGTTGGCAGCAGCTCCTCCTGCACTGGGCCCCTGCTTCACGAAAAACTCCTCGCTTTGGTCCAGCAGCAGACCGTGCAGCATCCAGGCTGCTAGCTGTTTGTACATCACACCGTGGCACACAGCAAGAATCCTGCAGAGTGGAACCAACAACACAAAGACAAAGAAAGAAATGTTTCTGTATCTTAGTGTGACGTGATCAATTATAAAACGAAGACAAAACAGAAGGTTTGATGATTTCATCACAGCTCAGACATCACCACAATTTTACAAAAAGTAGGAATCAGTTATGGACCATATTTAAGCTCTGCCAGTTTGACCCCTAAAAGGCCTCAGTTATGCTTTCAGCATGGACATGAGCTGATGCAGGATCATGACAAGGAAACATTTGGATCTTTCATACTGTGTGCAGTTTCTCCTCATGGTATACCAATATTCTCCCAAACTGCGGGGATGGTATTTGGTTCTCTGCCCATTTTGCATGTAGTTAGAAAATGTTGGATGTGCATGGACAGGCGAAAACTTGCCACATTGAACTCAGCATATGGGCCATGTCTGATGGTGGAACATCACTTCGCCTGTGTGGATACTTGCAACCCTTGCCGATAAGTCAAGCATAGAGCAAGCATCACTCATTTGGAGTGGTCCTCCATAATTATTACGAGGGGTAGTTTTAATAAAACCACACAATGGAGTGACATGTCAATCGTGACCTGTATACATGATCAGGACTAACACCAGAATGGAAACTATGTACTGAAAATTACACCAGGAGACACTTCAACTTCTTAGTCTGTTGTTTATCGTTTTTTTAAACTAAGGTATTAAAGAGTAACTGGAGAACTTCACAGCAACTGTAGTGGTGACAAAATCTGTTTGACAGGACACAAGAGAGAGCTACAGTTACTTCATCAGACAGGTTCTGAGCTTTGACATCACTCACATGAATGCACAACCAAAAGAAGAAGGGTCAAGGCCAAATTAAATTTATAGGCAACTCAGAAAACACAGTGTGTCATTTTAAGACACATGCTAGCATCTAAACATGAACCACCCCGTGTCAAAGAGCCATGGACTGCCAGACTGCAGGATTATGACAAAGTTAAAGTATCTGCAGTGAAGGAAGGACACACCTGCTCCTCATGTCAACCCAAATTTTGTCTACCCCGCATTGTTGGGGTGAGCATATAACTCACCCCAACAATGTCAAAACAACTTTGGGAAAGACCTTAATACAAGTTTCAGAGAAACTTACTTTTCTTTTTCTTTTTTTAAAGATTATTTTTTGGGCTTTCTTTTTGCCTTTAATGAACAGGACAGAGTGAAATGGGGTAAGAGAGAGAGAGTGGGGTTTGACATGCAGCAAAGGGTTGCAAGCCGGAGTCGAACCTGCGACCGCTGCATTGAGGCATCGCCTCTATATGCGGGGCGCCGGCACTATCCACTGCGCTACCGACGCCCCAGACTTACTTTTCTAACGCCATGCGGACAGGAGGAAGCCCCCCACAACTGTGCTTGTACACCGTCTCCAGGATCTGGCAGCCGTGGATCTGAAGCAGCACACAAGACAAGAAGGACATACAGCTGTCAGTTCTGTTCCCCAGGTGTTACTGTAGATCAGTAGGTCTAATTTTAGAGTCACTTTTTCTTTTAGTCAGCTTTTACGTCGCACTTCGATCAGTCTCATTTAGTTTGCATATAATGTGCTGAGAGATTAATAACATGCACCCTAAAACTGATAGTGAGCAAGTTTTAGCAAACTTCTGCAAAATAAAATGTGAATCAGTGTGTAGCTTTAGGCAAATATAATCAAGAGGTGACAAGATGACATAATCAGACTTCAGAAGAAGACTCATCATTGCACATCTTTGCTGCTTACCAATAAATCTGACTTTTCTCACAGCTTTTACTAAACTACTTTCATTTCTTGAGACACACGAATCTTGTTGTGTTTTATGAGCTGCTATGGTGATAAAGGGTGTGTAAGAAGGGCTCCGGTTTGCACTTCAACCAGGGTTGTTGTGGTTATATATACCCCAACATCTTTGCTTAATTTATTCTTGATTTTTGGGAGTTTTCCAGTAAAGTGGAAACCTGTTGTAATCTTCCTCAACTGAGGGATTCATCCTCTTTTAATCATGTGAAACATGAGCTGCTCTGTTTAACGCCCTGAACTTACATTTCCTGGTGAACTAACCCTATAAACGATCCTTACCTTCTGTGATTTTATAGACTCCACCACCACCATCACAGACGGAAACAGCAACTGGAACTGAAAGAAACAATACAGTATTAGAGAAACATAAGATGAACTGTACGAAGGATTTTCAGTGTGAGTGTCATTAGTATATTTTCAGTGGATAGAAAGTTTCATTAATGCTTTACCTGGTCCAGCTTGTAATTCACATGAGATATTGTCAGATGTGGATCTCCGAGGAACTGAAACACACACACAAGATAAATGAGCATTGTGTCACATACGTCACCATTTACTCTTGTTGGTTGTGTCATCATTTTACCTCTTGTTCAAGGTCCAGCAGGGCCTGTCTGTAGGGCTGCAGGATCGAGTCCAGCCCGGTGCAGAAAGCCCGCAGATAAATTCCATGAAGTCCTGTCTGGTTGGGCTGGTTCGTGTGATGTTCCTGAGAGATGAATTGTTGAGAAAAATCCAGTGAACTAGATTTATTTGTGTTTGTGTTTAATTGAATTCATTTATCAACAGAGAAACACAAACTTAGATAAGGAAGGGTGAGATACTCTTTAACAAGCTGAACCTCTGTTTCCCTCCTTAACTAACAACACTACAAGTGCAGCCAAATATCAACTACAAAGATTCAACTGAACTGATATGGACATAGATTTTTTTAATCTCACTGACTGGTTAGTATTCCTACAAAAAAGTGACAATTTAGAGTCAAAGATTTTACAAGTTAAATGTCTAAAGTGTTTTGTGGCTTACTCACCTGTTGATGCACATGGCCTGTGTGTTGTTCTATGAACTCTGTGAAGCGGATGTAATCTGAGCCCAGTTTAGAGAGCCGGTTGAGGACACTGGTCTCACTGGGGTGCAAGAAGGGCAGATCCTGGGACACCTGAGGGTGGAACAAAATGGTTCATGACCACGATCTATAGGTTTTCATGCATACATCTACACTATGTCAGTACTTCATTTTTGAATCCAACTATTCACTTCAAATGTTACCTCATTCTCATATAGGGTTGTTACGAGTACGGAAACGAACAACGCATCTCGCTATATTTGAAGAAGACATTTTGAGAGGCATATACATGGAAAATAGTGCAATGTTCAACTGAGACTGTTCATATATTAGGTGTTAATGTTGTACACAGGCTATCACTTCTCATTTTAACAGTTTCTTCCTAAGCTAACTTATGCTAACACAAACCAATAACTACACTGCCACAGCGACAACAATATCACCATATCGATATGTTAGGATTGTTTAAAGAAAGGAGAGGAAATAACGTCACCATGTTTTTAAAAGTACAAATGTATTAGCTAGCTAACGTTAGCATGCCGGAGAGCTGTATGCTAACGTCTTTCATATTTACCTGCAAACCTGTCCGTTTGTTCCAGGTGAAAATAGTCCCCGGGTATCCACTTAACGCCAGCAACAGCTCGTGAATCATTTTAATTCACCGTTAACCGATTAACGTTGGAGACGCCGCTGTGAGCATCTCATTCAAATTCAGCCACCAAAACAAACCGCTGCCCGCGCTGTCGCAGGTTGATTGCGTCATGACGCAAAGTGTCACGGGGTGCGTCAGAGGTTACGTCGCTTTTCTTATCGTGTACTTTTAATTGAAATGTCTTTAAAGTAAAAGTAACTTGTGTTATAAGGTTACTCCTGACATTTCAGAGATTAAACGAGCTCTGTGATGCATGTAAAAAAAAGTGAGCGAAAGTTAGCATGGCAACCTGTAGCTATCACGGCGCTTCTGGGAAATGTAGTTCTCCAGCGGAAGGAAAAGGCAGCGTCGTCAGTCTTGCGTCATGATTCGGTCATGTAGCTAGCTAGCGACACCTCGCAACGGAGAGAGCTTGGTATGTCGTAGTTACTAATTAAAATCATTACTTCATACAGACGGTACAAACAATGGAGAGCTTGTTAATCGCATTATTATTTAGCCTGATAGCACTTTGGTATAATCAGCGAGACTTCCGGTAACGTTAGAGGTATTGTTGCTCGGCTAACGTTAGCCGTTTGTCTTAACTTAACGTTAGTTGCTAAGTCAGTTGCACTCTAGAAAACATGAACCTTAATTTGGCTGCTACCAGGCAACTGAGCAACAAAACACCAGCTGTGACGGTATAAAAACCTGTTAGCAACACAGAAACATCAAGTGTGTTACAGACAGGTTGCGTTTATTTAGATCAGCTAGCCTGGCTCAAGCTAACAGCTGTGTTACTAACTTGAATGGTCAGGTGTGTGCTTTGTTTGCCTCTTACATGCAGTGTGTGTTGTTGCAGGTATGGCGGGGGAGAGGAGCGGAGAGGACATAGTTGCAGAGTACCTGGGCCAGAACCCGCAGCTGGCCCAATGGGTGGAAACCTTCAGGACCTACTGTGAGAGCAACAAACAGTGGGCTGCCCGGAGAGAGTTCATCCTGAGGAACATGGAGGCTTTCCCCACAGTGGAGCCCGGAGTCCCCAGCAGCAGTCTGGACAGGCTGCTCTCTCTGTCCATGGTCTGGGCCAATCACGTTTTCCTGGGCTGCAGGTAAGACACACACTGACACAGCTGAGTGATGAACTGCAGGGAGCAGAGACAGAGGTATATCTGACTGTGTCTGTTCTCTTCATCCCTCAGCTATCCACCAACGGTGATGGAGAAGATCAAGGACATGGGTGAGGGGATCGTTGTCATAGATGCTCCAGTTCACAAAACCACAAAAGATGGGATCCTGGCCAGAGGGAAGCGGAGTGCCACAGCTGGTAATGAAATATACACTTTAACTACAGCAGCTTCGGTGTGGCTGAAATCTTTTGAATTAACCAGGAACACTTCAGACAAAAGACCAAAATTTGAAACTCAGTGTTTGCACTGCCATTATTGTATTATTTAATTTTTTTGGGAATACACAAATGACACACTAGTTAACAATTTCCCCCCAGAAATCAATAAAGTATCTCTTATCTTATATTATATTTAAAAATAATTAGGACTGCAAGACAGGTAAAGCAAATCATATTGAGATTATTTTTGACAGTTGAAGTGGGAAGGGTGATGTTTGCATTTCATTTTTACTGGAAAATGATATTCAAATGAAGATGATGTGATGTTTGCTGGGGTCTGTATAAAATCTGGAATATCATTTGTAGACCAAGATGCTCTGTAGCACCACAATGCCTCATTGATAATGGAAGGTTTTGACACATTTTACCCTTAAAATTGCAGCTTCTGGAATTTGTATATTTCACTTTGCCGCATCTCGATAATTCTTTAGCTTTATTGTGCAACCCCAGAGAAAATGGCACTATAGTAGGCATTCTGGTCGATAGCTGTGTTGAATGGGATTGCATGGTGTTAACATGTGTTTCTCAGGGTGTCTACAGGTCCTTTAAAAGGTCTTAAAATCTCTTAAATTCAGTGTTACAACAATAAGGCATTAAAAGTAAAACAGTCTTAAATTTGAATTTGTGAGGTCTTAACTTCTACAAACATTTTATCTTTTTTCATTCATCCATGTTTTAATTTCTTTTTGTGAAAAACGAGTGAAGCCTTTCTTTGTAAAAGTTCAAAAACTATAAAACTGTCATTTTACTTCATACTTGCACAAACCTGTTTTCAACATATAGATTGACTTAACTCTAATAACCATATTCCTACGTAACACTTTCCTCTGCAAAAGACCACATATATGCTACATGCCTGTGATGCTTAAGTGAGTAAAATATGATTTGTCCAAAAATCTGTCCTGAATTTGGTTAAAAGGCGTCTTGAACGGGTCATAAAAAGCATTAACAGACACCTGTGGACACCCTGAATATTTTGTTTCCACATGTATGTATAAGTGGGTGGACAGAATTTCAGAAGCATCTTTCAGAGTGATGCTATCCAAGCCACCACAAGCAGAAGTCTCAAAAATTTCAAACGGGTGGAGTAAAGTCTGTGAATATGTTAGATAGCAGGAAGGACTCTGTGCACTCCCACAAACTGTCTGTAGCTTGTGATGGACCACTGTGTTCAGTGCTGTCTTCTATTACAGCAGGGTTTCAGTGTAATCACCCACACACATTTTTCTTTTCTTTACTCACCCACACCCAAGGACGCAGTCTGTTTCCTCAGTAAATTCTGTTTCTTTGTGCAGTCATCACTTTCCTGCCTGTTGTGTCATCATTTGCAGAGACTGATGCTGACAGCTGTGTGAAGAAAGCCAAATGTGGACCAGCTCCACGGCCAGTGACTCAGAAGTCAGGACCTCCTCCACAGGCTCCAGCAGAGCACCAGCCCTTCTTCAACCGCCTCTACAAGGCGGTGGCGTGGAAGCTGGTGTCGGCGGGGGGCTTCGGTCCAAACTTGGACCATTTTGAAATACTGCGTAGCTGCGTGGAGTCGTGCAAAGAGACCCTGACCTGTGTGTTTGTGCCGCTGAAGGACATCGCTGGCCTCCCTGCAGGCCGCACACAGAAGGAAGGCCACGTGTGTGAGATTCGCTGTCAGTCTGTTTACATGGGGACAGGATACGGACGTGATGAGTCCGCTGCCAGAGCCATGGCTTCCAAAGAGGCCCTAAAAGTCTTTCAGGGGCGAAAAGTGACGGTAAAGATCTGCAGACGGAGGTACAAAGGGAAAGACGTGGAGGACTTGATGTTGTTGGACGAGCAGCCTCGGAGTCAGGGTTTTCCTCCTGCACTCAGCTACCCCTTTCAGGACGAGCAGCTGGAAGATGGATCCTCATAGAGCAGACAGTTTGTGACGTTTGCCCTGCTGTGATGCCCGTCGGGAGCATGGACATTTAATTAATGGAGCTACTGAAGGAATTCATGACCATGTCGGGACCAGAGTGTTTGCAGCTGAACATCATAACTAACGCAGAGCATTAACTGTCACATTTTCCACAATACTTTGGTTTCATAACACAGGTGGCATGTTGTTAGACAGATATCTGGGATACATCTCCAAAACAGCAAGAGTTAATCTCACACTGTACTGACTACATTTTCAACCACTTTCAGTTTTACAGAGTTTTATAGGCAGCAAACAGTGAAAGAAAGTGTGTGAAGTTTAAAAGTCAACCAGCCATAAAAAACATGGCAAAAACTTTAATGCAGCCGCCCCAAAAAATGTGGCATTGTACGTTTCTGCAAACTAGGTTAGGTTTAGGCACAAAAACCAGTTGGTTATGGTTAAGAAAAGATCATGTTTAGGCTTAAAATACCTGATTTTTTAAGGCACAATAACGACTGGAGTTGCCGTCGATGTCTTGGTTGGAAAACAACTGCTTTTCACGGCACCATTCCCCGTGCAAAAACTGTGATGGGTTGCTAAAAACACTCACATTTGGAGCCGAACAAGCTGCTAGAAACACAGTGATGACTAACCAGCTAAAACACAACCAGGTTTGCTGTTTGCTGGTTTCGAACTGGGGTCTGTCTCGTCTCAGTGTCACGCCATCCCCCATCATTCATTTATGTACTACGACACACTGATATGACACATATGAAACATACAAATATAAAGTATTCGGGGTGTGCAGAAATGTACAATGCCAACATTTTCTTCTGGCGACTGTGCTGCTAGAAGCTCAGCTACCAGAAGGCAGAACAGTTAAAGAGTTAAAACTAAGGATTAAACACCACCTGAGTATTGTGGGAGATTGTTTTGTATTATATTGATGTGATTATTTGTCCCAACAAAATTGTTACGGCCATCATATTAGGAGTAGCGTGTATCTGTTTTTCTCCTTTGTTCATTCCTGTCGTGACGGTGTTCTTCTGGTGATTTCACGAGTGCAACTGAGTTCAGTCCAAACCTGACCTGTTTAGATTCACACTGCAGGGTTACAAGGGAAACAAACACAAGAATTCGTCATCTTATGGTTTTGATCACCTGTCAGTTTGCAGGGTCCAGATTAGGGTTGCAGCAGTGTGAGATTTTCACAGACAACAGCACGGTTTCATGGTATTACATAATTCGTAATTGAAACTAGAAGGGTTTTGTGGTTGAACAATTGCTTTATTATAATTTAAATTTAAGTCTGACAGGCAGTCAAAGAGGAAAAGAGATGTGCACGCAGGTGAGATTTTCCGTTCTGTTGCCTTTTTTTTTCAGTTCTGAAGATAAACCGTTTATGATTTGTTAATCGTCGTTTTTTTATACCGTGGTCTACTGTGGAACCAGTATATCACCACAACCCCAGTCCAGGGGCCAGATGCATAAAACTGTGTAGATTCATGACCTAAACTGTGTGTACGGACAAAGGCAGGAATATGCATGTACAGTATTTTCATCAGATTCATAAAGCTGTGCGTAGGATCATCGTGGAGCCTCATTTCCACACCCACAGTTCGCCATAAATGGATGTAGAAATGCCCTTTAAATATGTTTACTTATCGGTACTTGTGCCCCTCCACCAAACCTTAGACCTGTCATTGAGAAATGCGGAAAATGAGCAGTTTCACCGACTGTGTTGCAGCAGTGAGGTTCAGAGCAGCTGTTATTACACACAGTTGTGGTGATTTGTAGAATCTGCACCGCTAATTCATCACATTTCTGCTCACTGTCGTCACGGTAAAATCTTGATAGTTACGATTATTAAACATCTGAAAGACGATCAATGATTCATTCAAAGCCTTCATGTGAATTTACAAAATGTTTCACAGGATACAATTTAACGATTACCAACACGGAAAAAAATGTAAATAATAATGATGACATTCCACAGTCATAAATGACTTAAAATTAACTTTATAAATGCGCCTTTGATTGATGTTTTAAAGAACGCCGTGTGAGCTGCAACAAAAACAACACAGTCAGTGAAACTGGCCAACAACCTAAAAACATTCTTGTCCATCTCTCATCATATTCAATCTGCTCCTCATCATCAGACCTGCAGCTATCTCTGCTAAAACTGTGTGTGCGCCTGGTCTGAAGAGTTCATGACATTTGACATTCATTTATAAGTACCAGTTTAAGTGTGGGAAAAGGCGCAGGCATGGTTAATGTGCGTACACATCGTTTATGCGTCTGGCCCCAGATTTTGGCAGCAGGATGCAAAAACTAATACTTTTGTTTTTTAAACGTGATGGACTTTAGTGTTCGTACCAGTTGAATACACAGAAACATACGAGTTCTAAATCCAGACTTCAGTTTGAATATTATTTTCCACCATAAGTGACTGTTTGATGTCAGATATCAACATTGTTTCCTGATCGTACCCTTTAACCCTCGTGATTAGGATTGTTTGTGTAACAGGTTGAATTTGCCTTTCATTTTGAGCGACCCACACTTTAAAGAGCACGGCCCTCTGAAGTTATTTGGTGGTTCCCACGTTTAATTTTTTTGTACTTTAAAAAACAACCAAGTGACGCCACAGAGACCTGACTCAAAGTTTGATTTGTTTTTGACAGTATACAGAGTTTAAGGAGACGTTCAAGTGTACTTCACAGTTTTGTTTTCTTTAACACTCGGCCAACTACAGTACCTGTTATACTGTACAGATGTTCTGAAGGCTTTTATTTTATTTTGTTATTTAACTTCACTGATGTTGAAAATATTGGGGTGTCACAGAAAAGAGAATTCCTCTGAACACAGTTTGATTTTTGCAGTTCTGATGTGTTTGAGGGTAAAGTGCTGCTGTGATGTGTTATTTCTTTTTTCCAGTTTGAGTTGAAGGTGAACAGGGTCGCATTGAAGTGTGAGCGTCCACACTCCTCCATGTTACTGTCTGTTTACACCAGTGATCTGTTTCTATATATTTTTTAAATAAACATAATTTAACCGACTGAAGTTTGGTTCGTTTGTCGCTGCAGTAAACACCACGCTGACTTTGTTCAGCAGCCTTTTAGAAACAGCCAATAATACTGTGTGTCACCAGTTTAATGATCTCACTTCACTCAGGGAATCTCTGGCAGCTCCAAGAAAAAACTAATGTTAATCCATAAGTAGAAGTGAGTCACACACTGACTCTCGTTAGAGGTAATTGGCAAGTTCAGACACAACTGAGGAGGATGACTCAGTCCTCATAAGACAGATGGATTTAAATAGATATAGAAATAACAGTGGTGATGAAATAATTATAAACTGTCAGTGATTTGAGTGACACTCATGCTTGACCTCCCTCCACAGTTAAAACGGAGCTATTGTTAATATCAGCAGGAAGCCGCCGCTCAGACTGTATTCACATGCCCGCACGTTGATGTCTTTCACTTCATTAGACGATTTGAACACGAGCACTGATAGGAGCTGTAACATGGTGGATGATTAGCTGCGCCTTAAAGGGACAGTTCACCCCAAAACCTGGTCTGGTACTGAGCTTTAAGAGTATAGGCGGGTGCGGGTTTTCAAAAACAGACCCGTGCAGGACTCTGACACACATGCATCCTTGAAAGTTCTCTTAAGGAAGGACTCAGCCCTCTGTAGAATTCGTAGGATCCTTGACACTGGAACAGTCCTTCGGCGGGATTCAATGACGTAGCCTCCTTGATTTTCAGCTGTTTCAGGATCCTTCCTCGACTTTAACAATCACCACATGAGTAGATGCACGCTGTCTTCTGCACAGTTACACGGCTGGCAGTGTAGTTCGGTCGAAAAGAAAGTAGTTCCTACATGAAACTGCTCAAAACAAGGTCTGTGGATTAGTGTCATCTAGTTCCAGTATACTGGAGAGAAGGCAGACACTTCTATGAGGCAGAAGTGGCAGGTGGCAGGTGGCAGGTGGACATGTCACATCTGTGTATTCAGGAGGAGCTCGTGCTCATTTTAACATCCTGTAAAAACCTGAAATTTGGAAGTTGTACAAAGTGTACTCAAACTAAAGACTGACAGCATTTGTGTATTTTCACAATATGATAACATCCTGTTTACTGTTGGGATCAGGTCTGACCACTTAAAAGTTGGACTGCCTGGTTTTGCCTGTTTAACCTTTAGATATCTCCTCCAGGCACATTTTAAAATCTATAAAAACACTCTGCTTGGAATAATAATTTGTCTCTGATGTGGTCTCCAACAAAAAAATGCAAATTACCTCATTAAAATTTCTTAAAATTACATCTAATGCTGCTCACTCATGGGAAAATCCACAACCTGTGAGCATGCAAATATTAATTGGTTCAAGGTTTAAGGGTCCAGTGTGCAGGATTTAGGGGGATATACTGGCAGAAATGGAATATAATATAATCATTGTGTTTTCTTTAGTGTTTTATCACCTGAAAAAAAGAATTGTTGTGTTTATATCTACATAGGGAGCAGGTCCTCGTCCATGGAGATCACTATGTTGCAACACCATGTTTCTACAGTAGCCCAGAAGGGACAAACTAAACACTGGCTCTAGATAGAGACATTCACGTTTTCGTGATGACCAATCAAAGTTTATTACTAAGTTCGGGAACAAAGACCACACCTCAATCGCATCCTAACCCATTTTCTTTTTGTTGTCATCTCTCTCTCTCCACAGAATACAGGAATCACCAGGGGGTGCTACCCATATTAGAGCAGACAAAATTACGACTCCCCCACTCTGTCTCAACTTTCCTGGTTCCATCCCGCCCTCCGCCTTCAGCCTACACCGAACCACCATCACACTCCACCTGTCAGGGACCCTGGTTTCTCCCTTCACCCCCCTAACAACCTTCCTGCCTTCCCTGTGTCCCTCCATCCCTCCATCTGTTCATCCCTTCACCCTCATTTAATCTATATCTCTACTGGGGTGGTCTTTGTTAGTGAACTTAAAAGCCTCCTCACGGTGAGAATGTCGGTTTTTATTATTTCTATAATTCCAAACAGGAGAAAGTTTCATCTGGTTGTAATCTGCAATCTTCACCACTAGATGCCACTAAATCCCCCTAAATCTTACACACTGTTCCTTATGTCACATACTGAACATTGGCTGGCTTTCAAACTAGATGTGATGTCACAAAATAATTTCTTACATACACATGTTTAACACAAACTTCCCTGTCTTCAGCAGGTGAAGATAAAAACATTCTGCACAGTGAAGGAAAAACATTCAAGAGAAGTAACAATAAGCAAAACATTTTTCTGAGTGGAGGACTTTAAGGAACTGGTGGTTACTCTTTTTAAACAGTATCGCCAAGCCCAGATTCACTCCTGTGGCGAAACAAGCTCTGTCCGCTTGGCGTTTTGCCTCAGTACATTTTGCGTTGTGTCAGCAATTTTCATAGCTTCCTCTTAGATGCGTGCTGCTTACAGTCTGGCACCTGGTCACTACTGTTTCATAAAGTCCTGATCTCACCTGTGCTCAGTGCCCAGGAACGTCCCTCACACAGCAAGCAGAAAAACAATCAAATCGAGGCAGAGGGCAGAGTCTCTGCAGGTAAACACACAGACACTGTGACTGGGTCATCAGTGAGGGATTACTTCTGTGTGAGTATAAACATTGTCTTCTCATTGCAAACTATGGCCTACCTTTAAAGGTCCAGTGCGCAGGATTTAGTGGCATCAAGTGGTGAGGTTGCAGAATGGAAACTTCTCCCGTGCGTCGAGCGTGACAGAGCCAGTGTTTGATTTGTCCCATCTGGGCTACTGTAGAAATAATGCAGTGAATTCTGTGAGAGAGGACCCGCAGATATAGATAGTTATAAACAGCTCATTTCAAGGTTTCAGGTAATTATAAATTAACGAAAACATAGTTATGAATATTAAATGCTAGGGGTGCCTCAATACTTGGATAAGTCCAGTATCCAGAATGGATGTGTGCTCCATCTCTGACTCTTGTGTTCTGTTAATAGTTTTCTAACAAATAATAAATATAGCAACTTCTGTTCAAACCACAGCAATTTCAGATTTAAATGACAACTTTGGGTCCCATCCATTTCTTGTGTAAACACCACCCACTTCCAAGTTAAACACCACCCATTCCGAGTACGGATATGAACACAGATAACTACTTCCCCATAAATCCTACAGACTGGACCTTTAAGTAAAAGTAGTAATACATCAGAGTAAGATTATCAGGCCTCTAGAAAACTCGCTCACCCTTGCAGCAAATTTTCCCCAGTGGCCACTCTCGGTATTACAGCGAAAATCCCCTGCGGCCCACAAAGCATTTTCCTATTGACCACCACTGTAAAGAGACGTCAGTAAAACTGTCCACACCTGCTACTGCAAACAAGGTCAATTATGACTCTTTCTATTCTGAATTTTTGGTGTTTTTGTTTTTTTAAAACTTTCCTCCTCAAGCCGAGAAAAGCGATTTAAAAATATGTGATGTCATCACAGTGTGAAGTCTATAAGCCAAGCGGATACTCGCAGGCGGGCCAGCGGGAGAAACACTACGCCGCATATTCAGTAGGCTGCATACTGTGCAAGTAAACTTGGAAGCTAGAAAACTTTTTTGGCATATGTGCCAGGCGGGCAACTCCACTAGAATGAATAGGTGCCATCTTGGCATCCAGTATCTTGTTATTACTAAAATCTAATTACTCCACTTTATTGTTAGATGATAGTACAAAGACTGCCACAGTGTACTGGTGGTAAATTGTCATGACATCTATGAAACATGGATACTAACAGGGCGTGTTGGTACAGTGGTTAGCACTGTTGCCCGACAGCACGAGGGTTTGGGCTCAAACCCGTTTGGACCCCTCTGGTTCCCCGTTTCCACCAAATTAGTGGTTCTTAAACCGGTTCTGTTCAGGTGCTATCTAGTGAACCAGTCCGTGTTTCCACCAGTTTTGCACAGAATCATTGATGTGTCACCAACGGAGGACGTTGCACAATGCACAACGAAAGTACACACTGGTGGCAAAGTCACAGATTATATTGATTACCTGTGAACATTTGTTCTGTTATCACAGATATTTGAGTTTACCAAAAAATAAGCACAGACCAACTAATAATGAGAGCACTGCACACTTCCTCCATCCTCTCTTTCCAACCTGTAGAATATTACACGCCCTCTGTTGTTGTCACGATCACAACGAAACCAACTTTTCAGGTTTGCAACCAATTTATTTTGGGTCTAAATGCTCTGAATGTTCAACTAGGAGCAGGAACCAGAATGGAACCGGTTCCATGTTGGTGGAAAAGAAGTGTGTTTGAGTTTACATGCTGCCTGTGTGTCAGTCTGGTTTCCTCCCACAGTCCAAAGACTACATTAACTGGCAGGGGCGGTTCTAAGGTCTGAGGACACTGGGGGCTGTAGAGGGGGGATCTTACCCCAAGATTTTTTTTATCAACATCTCTATTTTGATGCTTTTTAATGCACTCTGGCAACTTATTTACATTCAAAGCACACGACCCAGACACACCAAACCGACAGCGAAGAACTAGTGCCGACAAAGTGCGACTGTTGCATCGCCTCACATCGTCTGTGTCTCGGCTAAAAGGTTGTAAAGACAACAGGCAACGACCGACTAGCATGTACGTTTTGTGCCTGCGTGAGAGGTAATAACTCTCCACACCAGCAGGTGTCAGTCAAAAAGGGAAACTGGGAAACCAACAAGATGAATTCAAGACGCTAGTTAGCCAGTTAGCCCATAAACAACACAACCCAGTGTTAAAGAACAAAGGATATTTACCACGTGCTGACAAACAACTCCACACAAACAGTTTCTGCTGAAGACAAAGCGTGACAAAATATTTGACGACGTGGGACTGAGGACGGGTTGTGTGGACAGTTCTGTTCAGGAAGTATAAGATACCTTTGCTGTAAGTTATGGCTCGTGCCACACCTTCCTATTCATCAATATCCCTGTGAGACAGGGACATAATTAGAGACTCTGTGTGTGTGTGTGTGTGTGTGTGTGTGTGTGTGTGTGTCAACAGCATATGAAGGAGAATTTGTGAGGTGTCACGCCTTCTGTGCTCAGAGAACAGAGAGGAGGAGTGCTGTTCATCAGCCTGATAGAGAGTTGGCCAGCAGCCTGCGGCAGGCTGGTGATTACTGAGTGTGTGTGTTGATTGTGTCTTTACTCATGTCAGCCTGCCGACTCCCAGGAACACGTTCACTCAGTTTCATTCCAACAAGATCAGTGCACAGCCATTTTTAAAGACATGTTTAAAAGGGGATGATTTTATGCTGCACGTCTGTCGGGGAGGGTTCATTAATCTGAGCGTGCATCTCTGTGTGAATCTGTGTGTGTGTGTGTGTGTGTGTGTGTGTGTGTGTGTGTGTGTTCACTCAGCAGACTGAGAATCCATCTGGAGAGTTTAACATCCCGTCTTTGGCTGCCTTCACAGTACATCTATAAACTCCATAGATCTATAGATAACACATACATGCAGACATACATGGGAACTATGTGTACTTACAGACATACAGAGAGACACACACAATAAAGTTTGACACAGTCGGTGCAAAGGTGCAGAGTGCAAAGACTGGGTTATATAGGTCTACATGAGGAAGGTGCATATGACAGTATGCAGCTTCCTTTTATTGTGAGTCGCCTTCAAAGCATCAGCCAGATAAATGTAAGTTAATGTTGAATCTAACGTTATCCAAGAGTGTCAGTGTTTCTCTTTAATTGGAACAGTGGTTTTGGGTTTGTCTGATGAAAACACAAGACAGAAGGCACATCCTAAGAAATGATTTTTTTGTCCTCACTCTCAAATTCAGCCTCAGAGCGTGGAACAGCGAGTACGTGATATGATCCAGAGCTCCTCCAGAGTATCTACTAACCATGTAGTGACAGAGATTTCTCAACTGCTGTTCCTGAAGTTCATGCGTCCATATCTCAGCCCTCAGGATGATTGACAGCCAATTAAAAATGGTCTCTGGCTCACCTAAACAGCACAAGAAGATGCAACATATAAATCAAGTCATATATAATAAGAACTAAATTACAGTGCAGTGCAGATGATTAGATAGATAGATAGATAGATAGATAGATAGATAGATAGATAGATAGATAGATAGAAAGGTTTTCAATGGTGCACTTGATCAAGCAGGTGCTGCATATGTAGAAAGCAATAATTGAGTAAATAAAATCAGTTTAAATGAAGTCAAAACTCAAATAAAATCAGAGAAAGACTCTCTGATAAAAGTATGTTTTAATAAGAGAGATCACTGACTCAGCCGACATGATTTCCTCTGGCCTTGGAACAGACAAAAGACCTCTGCTGCCAGAGGACCAAGTACATCCTGCACATATTACAAAATAAGAAGCCAATAGGATTGTATGTGACGTTTGACATAGGGAGGACATAAACACACTGGTTTTAAAGTCACGTGCACTGAAATTCGGGGACTTGGTTTAATTTAAAACAGTACAGACAAAAACACAAAATAATCTACTCCTGGGCAATACTCAAAACATGCTCTGTGACCGGGAGGGAGGATATGATTTAAGAGGAAAACTAAATCTAAAAAAACAGGGTTGTCAAACTCATTTCAGTTCATAGGCCACATACACCCCAGTTTGATCTCAATGGGCTGGACCAGTATTAAACTGTGACCCCTTCAAAATGTTTCCCTTGTTTTTAGTGTAAAGAAAATCATTCTGAAACATTCATCCATTTACAAAACAAATGGTGAACAGCATGTGATATCCGAAGAAACATTATGTGCAAATTACTTCTCACTGTCATTACATGTGACCTTTTTTTCATAACTTTCCAGTAAAGCAGAAGCTGTTGAAGAAGCAGGTAAAGTCATCTGCTGCCTTACATTCTGAAGTCGTGTCAGTGCCGCAGCAGCAGGGTTACACTAATATTGTTTTAAGACAGAAGTCTGATGCAGATTCTTTTGCTCTGAAGCTGCTGGTTGACAATATTCTGCACAATGTCCAGTATCTTTAAATATGACCACAGTCAGTATTCACTGTTATTTCAGAGAGCTGTACTCTGGTCGGGGTGGGAAACCTCTGAGGCAGCATTTATCTGCTTGGTGTTTAAACTGCTCCTGAAACCTGTCAGCCTTCACAGGTGCATCAACATTAGGTGTGCAAAGTCATCCAGTGGGCCGGACTGGTCCCTTTGGCGGGCTGGCTCTGGTGCCTGGGCCGTATGTTTGACACCCCTGATCTATACTAATGCTTGTTAATAAGTTTGGGATAGTTGCTGAAAAACAGATACGTTTTTTCTTTATCTGCTGTGAGAGTCCAAAGGACAGAGGGCTGTCGTATGGACTTTATAAATGAAACTGAAGTGAATTATGTATATTTTTGTAGGTATGATGGCATGCTTTATTCCTTGCCTTGGATCACTAAAACATATCCCCACAGGTCTGGTCCCTCCCGTCAGTGATGACTCCAGCCTTGAATTAAAGAGCTCATGTTGTGTCTATTAAAAAATAATCATTATAAAAGGATGTGCAGCTGTTCTTAAGTTACTGATGTTACTCTCCTCTGATTTCTGGGACCCTCACTTCACTTCACTTCACTTCACTTCACTTCACTTCCTCTGCACTGACACTGGCTCAGCAGGTGAGAGTCACTGATCCTGCAGCATGTGCCAGCGCGTGCACGCAAGGCGCACGTGCACCGATGTGACGGATCATCATCATCATC
Source organism: Epinephelus moara (assembly GCF_006386435.1). Classification (NCBI taxonomy): domain Eukaryota; kingdom Metazoa; phylum Chordata; class Actinopteri; order Perciformes; family Serranidae; genus Epinephelus; species Epinephelus moara. Next base: position 47,907,861 of record NC_065506.1, on the reverse strand, counting down.
ATCCTGATCAATTATAAAGTCAGAGCATCACATAATTAATATTTCCAGTGTCCAGCTGTAGGTGTACTGACGTCATTCCGAGAGGAAACAAAGAACTGCATCGATTACACAGAATTAACAAGGCTGTGACCGGAAGTTACACGCGTCTCCTTCACAATAAAAGCACGGAAACTAATAATAAAAAATAATAAATGAGTATTGGAATGCAGTGATTTGTTGGTTATCAGTATAATCCGGGAGGTTATTTATTCTGATAATAACGTGCAGCAGGTCTACAGCCTGTAGCTTCATGTATTTGTATTTGTATTTTTCTTTATTCTGATTTCTCCACATTCGGACTATTTATTGTTTTAGAATTTCATGATAATTTTATACTGTAGGCCTTTATGTTTATATATTTCTTCCATGTATTTTACCAGCTTGATTCTGAAATGTATATTCAGGCATGATGAATAAAACCAGATTTATAGGATGTCTAGATGTCATAACCAGAGGGTCGCCTGTTCAAGTCCCCGTCCGGACCAAAATATGAAGCGTGGACTGGTGGCTGGAGAGGTGCCAGTTCACCTCCTGGGCACTTCCGAGGTGCCCCTGAGCAAGGCACCGAACCCCCCAACCGCTCGGAGCACCTGTCATGGGCAGCCCACTCTGACATCTCTCCACTTAGTGCATGTATAGGTCCAGTTTGTGCATGTGTGTGTTCGGACCTGTGTGTAATTGACAAACAGACTGAAAAATTGAATTGAATTTCCCCTCAGGGGGATTAATAAAGTATATATAAAAAAAAAAAAAAAAAAAAAAATAGGGTCTACTTCTAGTAAATATGAAGACATTTACTTAAAATCAATTAATCTTTAATTATTCTCTGTATTTAAATGTTTTAATTATGCAGCATTTTGTTTTGATCTGCATATCAAACGGCTGTTTATTTGTTAATAAATCAGGAATAAACATCAAATCCAGGCTGTAATCACCTGTTTATCATTCAGGAGGACCATAATCAATCTGCACCCTCTGTGACCCAGCCTCTGAACAGGGTCTGGGGTTTGTTTCCCCCCTCACAGGAGGGTTATTAGAAACTTAACAGCTAAACTGAACGTTTTTAGAGCATTTTGAAACTAAATCTTACATCAGGGTTCTCAAAGGTTTCATGACTGAGTGCCATTTCAGGGAGCCAGTGTTTGAGTGAAGGTTGTAAAAGAGTGCACACACTGTGACTTCTTAATGACATATTATACAATGACATTTTTTAACATATCAGTTTTATGGCACACTGACACTTTACAACTTAACATTTTTAACACTTTTGAAAGTAATGAAACAGACAGGACAGTGTTTGACATACAGCACAGGTATGTGGAGATAGACCCCAGGTGGTGTTCAACACCTGCCCTTTTGACCTCTGACTAGTTAAGTGCCCCTTTTAGCAAGACTTTTTTTTTTTTTTTTAAATAATTGTTATTTCTTTTAATTATTTTATATTTCAGTTTTTAAATTTGGCCCATGGCATCAAGTCTCACTTTAAAGAGTGTTGTTTGCCCAACAACATTTTCCCCTCGGGGATCAATAAAGTATTTCTGAACTGCATTTGAGTCGAGCCCCTGCCCCTCCCTCTTTAACTTCCCTTGTGGCAGCTACACAAAAATCGAGCGCCCTGCAGAGCAGCATCACGTCTCTCTGACCTTGAACGTCGGCATCAGTTAAAACATCTTTTCTTTCTTTCTTTGCTGTTGTCTGTTATAATAAATGATAAATATAGAAAATGGATATGTGTGCAGCAGCAGTCAGGTGTATAAGGTATAGATATTCAGACACCTTATGTGTAAGTTAGACATTTTCCTGCTCATTACTGTGCACTGATGTATACTCCGGCCTCAAGGTGCTGGCAGATAGAAACCTGCCGGCAAAGTGTACTTTGCATGCTCACAATATATATTTTTTTGCACTTCATGTGACCAAAAAAAAAAAGAAAATTCCACCTGAGCACTGCCCATTAAAATGTCTGTGCACGGCACTGGTACAGCAACACCACTTGGACAAACCACACAGTAAACTACACTATGCCATAATATTAAAGCCAGTAGGAACAATAACAGCAGTTAATAAAGTTTATTTCAATTCAGTTAAAGTCAAAGGAACTTCATTTATCCCGAAGAAAAGTTATTGTGCCAGAAATGCTTCAAATTACAGTAACACTAAGTGCAGTCACCACAACTTAACGCTTACAACCAGAACAACCAGTGTGTTCCCGGGGCAGGGTCACACACTGGGCCCAGTTTAAGAACAATAGAGAATTAAATATCTGGCAGAATAGACAAATATACAAGACAGAAGTGTTTTCAAGGAGCAGGAGCAAAAACCAGTGTCTAATAGAGTAACAATGGGAGTATGATAAGTATTGGAGTTACTAAAAATGAACTAAAATGCTGGGGAAAAAAAGTTTTTTATGATTACTATTTCAGACGGTTTCTTTTTGCAGCAAAGCAATTTTATTTTCCTTATTTTTTTAATCAAAATATAGGGGAAGGGAAGCCTATAATTACTGCCTAGTTTAATACCATAATATAGTCTATAATAGTTAGAACTCTGACAAGGGTCATTTTGATAATGAGCACTTTTACGTAGGTCACTTATTTTTCACTTAAACAGCAGTTTGAAAACAGTACTTTTACTTGTATTTGTTCACTGTTAAATATTCCATCATCTGTAGTATAAAAAATAATAACCTTGATTTGCAGGAGCGCCCCTCTGAGGCTTTTATTTTGAAAGCAGGGACCGGAAGTAGCCTGCAGTGTCTGTTCTCTGTTGACACTGGTCCTTTTTCAGCACAGCATGCAGTTTCAATCCGCGGACAGCCTCTTCATCACAGCAGCGCAGCTGTGACAGGAGTCCGAAAACAAGAGGGCATCGTCGGACAATGGAGACGGTGCAGCCCGCTGTCCCTCACGGAGCTCCGCAGCATGGACCCGTGCACATCATCACCCACACAGTAACTGTTATTTCAGCAGTATTTACCTGTGCGCGTGCATGTGAGCGTTTGGTTTTTTGTTATTAATTTGATGGATAATCTGATGCGTTAAAGTTGGTCTCTGATTTTGGATCCGGATCCAGATGATGCTTCAGTTTATGTTTCCTTGTGCTGGCTCTCGGATCAGAGACATGCTGTGCTGCACCGACTTCATCAGATGATCCTCCGCTGTGTTCCCAACAACTCAGGGTGAGTGACGGTATGTTAATGCATGTGAAATAAGGCTGAGATCAGTGTGTGTGCGCACCTGCTCTGTGAGCCGCTCTGCAGCTGCTGTCGGTGGACTCACAGGGAACTGGTCCCGTCATGGAGCAGGATGGTTTAAGGCTTCAAAGGTTTCACATCAAATATAATCCTGGTTTTAAATGTGTGTTACAAATGCAGCAAACTGTGTCGTTTTGAATCTGACTGCACCTCTGGGTCTGTGCATGTGAGCAGCTCTGACTCTGTGATGCTTCATTGTCTCCTGTCAGAGGAGCAGAGAATAAAACATTTGCATTGAATGAACATGTAGATGTGTGGTTTCCAGGTGCCGAGCTTTTCCCGAGGTAGGACCTCCTCTGTAGGCCTGTCCCCGTCCACCCAGCAGCCATGGACCTGCCTGAGTACTCTCTGTTCCTGGTGCGCATCCTGGACGAGCTGGACACCAAGCACAACACCATGTCCTACCAGGACCTGTGTAAGTCCCTGTGCGCTCGCTTTGAGCTGGTGCAGCTGGCCAAGCTCCGCAGCCTGCTCTTCTACACAGCCTGCATGGACCCCTCCTTCCCAGCCACCCTGTTCAAGGACAAGATGCGCTGCTCCATGGAGGACCCGCAGTCCAAGAAGCTCATGGTGGCTGCAGACATCGTCACCATGTTCAACTTGATCCAGATGAACGGAGGCCTTGCCAAAGACAAGCTCCCCATCGGGCACAGACCCAAGTTCCACAAGAACCACTCGGTGGAGCTGTGCAGGTCTGATAACGACGCCTACAAGTTTCAGGACTGTGACAGGGGGCTGGGTTACGAGCACATGGATCACCCCAGGGATGGACACCATCACCACCACCATCATCACCGCCCCCAGCAGCACCCTGCAGCTCAGAGCGCCCCTCCCTGCCCTAAATCATCTGACTGCAACAACTGCCTGCAGTTCATCCCCACCTCGGACCCTAACTTCCTCCTGGGCGTCAGCAAGGACCTGAAGTGTAAAGCAGCGTCTCTGGACAAGCTGCACCATCTGCCCCAGTACTCCAGCAGCAGCTCACACTCTCCACCCTGCGAGATGCAGAGCACCTACTTCCCCATGGACATCGACAGCGAGTCCACCACCGACCAGGAGTCCCTGCAGCACATCGGCCACTCAGAGCCCTTCTCAGTTCACTCCTGCATCCAGAAGAGGAACGTCTTCAAGGAGGACTTCCACAACTTCGTGGCCTTTTCACCACAGGTTTGTGCTTTTATTCTAAGGATGCTGCTAAAGGATGTAAGCAAACGGTCAGAGTTTGGAAATGGGGATGAATTGTTGCTAAGATTTCATATCATGATTTGAGTTTGTGACCAAAACTGTCACGATTATCAGTATTAACACTGTATTCAAGTAAAGTTTGCATACACTGAAATATTTCACCAATTTATATATTGAAAACCACAAATACAATCTGCATTTGCATTAAAATTATAACATAATAACCAAGTTAAAAACCATATAAAATGTGCATTCATATTAAAGATAGCCTGTCTTTGAAATGCATGCTCGAGTGTTTCACTGTAAATGTGGCGTAAAGTTCCTCTCCCAGAAAATCCTGCATTTTGTTTTTTTCTATGCACTCATCTGCATTTTCTGCTCCAATTTATGGTGTAAATGTCTTTAATTTTGTCAAAAATAAAAGTCCTCTGCTACTTTCATGCTTTCATTAAGGGGGAGGCAAATGCACGTGTTAAATCTTGAGGGGGACATGTCCCCTGTGTCCCCCCCGAAATCTACACGCATTAGAAACAAATAGTTTTTATTGCACCACATGCAGGACATGCATCTTTTTTAGTGAACATTCTCTCTAGTGAAAAACATCTGATCTTAAAAAGCCAGGCTTTTTAATGAAATGGCATTATGCCTTTTAATATGCAATGTGCCAATTAGTAATAAAGATCCTCTGAGTCTTTTGAGGTCAGTGTGTGTGCAGCCTGTTCATGCAGAGTCTCTTTTATTGCTGGTTGCCCGGCAGTCTCCTCAGAGCTGGACGTTAAGCTTTTTTAGTTGCACAGCTGCCACAGCCTCTGATTGGTCGATAAGTCAGGGAGTCAGCATCTGATTGGTCAACAGACTCATCATTGTCAACAACAACAAGTGTTTTTAACACCTAATGTTGTTAAAGGATGAGTTATATCTGAAGTTACGTCCCCCGACCCATTTTTTATCCTCACATATGAATAATGCTTTGACTGTGAGGTGGGACTCCCACAGTGCTCTCGTTTGTTTCGTACAGGGAGGAAGTGTTAAACCATTTCTCTGACACAGAGTATTAATTCCTGCTCTTGTTAAAAAAACATTTCAACACTAACCTCCCTCCTTTTATTCTGAAGGTCAGTTTTATTGTTCACATTAACACAGCTTGACTGAGAGCTCCTTGAAATTTTTTCTTTCTTTACAGTGTAGAAATGTTTTCACTCGGTCTAGGAATCCATTCGCATTTTGCTTCTACAATATGACCTCAGGAGTAGTGATGGGATTTCTTGTTCACTTGTGAGAGCCGGTTCTTTGGCTCTCATTCACTTTGAAGAGCCGGTTCAAAGATGCTTTGTTCGTTCGTTTTTTGTTTTTTTTGCTGTGTGTGTTCAACGACNATCCATTCGCATTTTGCTTCTACAATATGACCTCAGGAGTAGTAATGGGATTTCTCGTTCACTTGTGAGAGCCGGTTCTTTGGCTCTCATTCACTTTGAAGAGCCGGTTCAAAGATGCGCTTCGTTTGTTCGTTTTTTTTTTTTTTTGCTGTGTGTGTTCAACGACGAATCGCATTGCTGATTTATCGCATCACGTGATATTGTAACGTGGACCCAGAATAGACTAGCAGATATAAAGTTTGGTGTAGCCATAGCAACGCCGTTTATAAACAACAAGCCTGTCAATACAAGCAAGTGCTAGCGGATAGTGGGTTAGCTTTAGTGATGTGACGTTGGCGAACGAGCCGAGTCTTTGAACCGGCTCTTTGAAGTGAGTGAGCGGCTGCACTGTCTTTCTCCCTCACAAACTAGTCTCTCTCAACTTGTTACGGATCAAATAATCTGAAATTAATGGATACAGAAAAAATCAAAAAAAAAAAAATTAAAGCAAAAAACAAAGAAATTAGGAACTGGCTCATTCACTCTAAAGAGCCAGTTCACTTGTTCACTTCAAAGAGCCGGTTCAAAGACTTGGCTCGTTCGCGAACGTCACATCACTACTCAGGAGGCCTCCACGGTTCAGTTTGATTTATTCTCTGCAACCTGGTCACCTGAAAAAATGTTGGTGTTGTACATTTCTGTAAACTACGAATACTATACGGTTACATTTACATGTTATTATATGGCAGATATGCTGAAACTTTACTTTTTAACATGGCTGTGATTAATGTGTGGTTTGGTTTAGGCACAAAAACCACTTGGTTATGGCTCGGAAAAGATATTGTTTTGGCTTAAAATACGTGGGCTGAGGGCACAATCCCCGCTGACAAAGCAGCAATGCCACTTTTTCATGCCACTATCCCAGCAGGAAATACAGTCATGTCTCAGTAAAAATAAATAAATTAATAAATGCTTTTTCGGGACACTATCCCAGCAGGAAAAGCAGCAATGTTTCTGTTAACAACAGCTTTTTCGGACCACAATACCAGTGATGTCTCAGAGGGAAAAAAAGGAAAACAAGTATCTTGGTAGGAAACGCAGTGATACATCAGTCAAAAACACGACCACTTTTTGGGCCTAAAAAGTCTCTAGAAAAACAGCAATGTGTCGCTAAATCACTACTCACTACTCAGTACTTATTGCTTGTTGTCAGGTCATATACTCCGTCACTTTAGGGATGTGGCTATGCTGAATATGAAGAGTACACATGTATTTGTGGTTTGCAGAAATGTTCAATACCATCCTTTTCCTCTGGGGACTGGCCTGTACTCTGCTGTATTTGCTGCGTGGATGTGTTTTAAAGCTGACTCAGTCCTTGTCTGGGTGACTTTTCCAGGTGGTCACCACTGAGAAAAAACAGGGCAGTAAGGCTGCTGACGGCTACCACAGGAGGGAGCTGCACAAGCCTGCTACCTTCTTCAACCACAGCTTCGAACTGCCCTACAGTAACCCTTACTTCGAGCCGCCACTCAACTCCCCTCTACAGGACAGACGCAGGGTGAAGCACGAGAGCCTGGACGACCTCCAGGCGTCCACGTACTTCGGTCCAACCACAGTCTCCGAGTGCGTCAGCAGCAGGAAGCACACTAACAAAACAGGGAAGCAGCCGTCGTGGCCGGTGAAAAGCCTCAGCCTCAACACAGAGGAGGGACCTCCGGACTTTGAGAGGTCGTTTCTGAACACGAAACCTCTCAAAGAAAACCACCATCGCAACGTCACCATCATCAGCACCGACAACGAGCCACATTTCCAGAGCCCAAAGGAAAAGGTCGTAGCTTCTCCATCAGGCTTTGCAAAGAAAACTAATGGGATAAAAATGAAGGATGTAGCACTGACGGCGAGCGGGCCTGCAGGTTTGGAGAAAAGAGAAGCAGCCAAAAGGTTCAGGGAGAAAAACAGTCCGTCCTTTCAGGGCGGGGACAGCTCCTCTAGTGTCGGGACTCAGACCGAGCAAGCGGAGCAGAAGAAGGTGAAGGATTACCCAGCGAAGTACACTGACAGAGAAAGACACACCTTCAAACACTGTGAAGAGGACTCTGAGATCGTCAGTGATGACATCAGTGACATTTTTCGTTTTCTGGATGATATGAGTGTTTGTGACTCTCTGGGCATTGTCCAATCGTCATGCTACAACAGCAATGGGTCTCTTTCTCAGGTAACGCTGAAGTCTGAGGGCGACAGCTCCCCTGAACGCAACACAGTCAAACTAGCCAAGTCCAAGCTGGACCGCCTCTTCCACTCACTGGAAAACACAGACGATGAGTTAAAATCGAGTGTGTGCAAGCTGGTCCTGAGGATCGGCGAGATCGAGAAGAAGCTGGAGTCTCTGTCGGGGGTTCGTAGCGAGATCTCACAGGTGCTCTCCAAACTCAACAAGCTGGACGAGAAGATCCAGGAGCCCGAGGCCAACGGGAGACACGGGGAGACGGTGTCTGCGTCAGGGTCCAATGCCACCCCTGACAAACCGCACCCCCACCCACACACTGACACCTCCCTGTCGCCTCGTGTTTTCCAGTGCCACACCACCGGACACAATGCCAAAATGGACAACGGCGCCTCGGAATGGTGCTGCTCGGACGGGAGTAACAGCGACAGCCTCAGGGTTAAAGCTCTGAGGAAGAGCATGTTCACCCGGAGGTCGTCACGCTCGCTCAACGAGGAGATCAGCGTCACTGAGCCAAAGGTCGCCAGCATCAGCAACTCTATGCGGGACTGGAGGACGGTCTCCTACTCCTGCCACCCCGGAGACGAAGGCAAGGACAAGGACAGGGACAGCAAGGACAGACACCGGAAAGCCAAAGAGGTAGAGACACTTTTTTATTCACTTTTAAATCAGACAGGAACACATGGCATTTAACATGACAGATCATAAAGCATGGATTCAGTACATGGACAGGTTAAACAGTACGTCACATCACAGAGGCGTCTGTAGATCAATGCTTACACTGTGTGTAAACACAAAGAAGTGAAAAGAACTCAATGTTCCTGCACTTTGTGCTGCACGTATCCACTTCATTTACAGAGAAGTAAAATACTCTGTGATAACAGCAGGATTTTATATCACGGCTTGGAGTTGTTGCTCACAGAGAAAGTATTTCGGGGCCAGTCTATCTGTTTCTTTATTCTAATTCTTTATTACAATCCCTGCTGGAAAAACAGTGAAAGGCTCCTTAACACACCCACGTTTGGGGGCTGAAGTCCAGTTCAGACCAAAGATCTGTGATGAGACGAGTTGAAACAGACAACTACTGTCAATGCGGCGTTCTGCAACTTGACCAGCAGACTTCACTACAAGCTGATTGGCTGTTGAAACAGGTGACGTGCTTTAAACCCAGCTGCTGGCCATTTGACCAGCTGAGTGTCTGGTGACGCCATCAGCCGGCTTGAGTCAAGCTCAGACCGGCCAGTTCACACCGCTGACACTTTTCTCTGCAATGTTCTAAAATGGTTTTGTCTTGTTGCAAAACTTTGGTCTGAATTGGGTTTAAAAAGCCGCTGTAAGTTTTTTTAGCAAGTTAGAGAGTTTTGTCGTTTGTTGGTCTTGGTTGGTGGTCTGCAGCTCAGCAGCTGTCTCACCCATCCACCATCCCCTCCACCTCCTGATGACAGTCAGCTTATACGACATCACTGTAGAGAGAGAGATGAATCCAGAACGGAGGAATGAGCGTTAAAAGTTTGACAAATATCGGATGTTCTATATGGCTTTCAAAGTTGTGCAGTTTCTGACTGAGACAGTGAGGAACGTTAGACAACAAGACATTTTACACTATTTACCTTCAAGTTAACGTGAGGATTCACATTTAGAAATGATCAGAATTAGTGTTATTGTCTCTGTACCACAGCCGTCATACGTTTCCATCTGGGCAAGATATTGAACCCCAAATGGCTCCAGATGGTTGTTCCATCGGTGTGTGAGAGTGACTGTACATGGCACCACCTGCTTACTGAGTAGCAGTTGGCACCATACATGTTAGCCTCGACCACCAGTGTGTGAATGTGACATGCAGTGTAAAAGTGCTTTGAGTGATCAGAAGACTAGAAGAGTGCTATACGAGTGCAGTCCATTTGCTATTTTATTATTTGTACTATTACTGTCTTTAAACTAATCCAGTTAGGTTCAGTGGAGCTAGCTGCTAACAGCCACCACTGCAACTAACAAACTCCACAGATCCATTCAGCAGCTCCACCATCCACAGTCAGACACACACGGCTGATTATTTACTGCTGAATTACAGCTCACAACTCGCACCAACGGCTGACGCTGCTCTGACTGTTTCTGCTGGCTACTGAAACATCCTGGTGCAGGCTATTTACTGGAGTTTACCAGCCTGTCGCTCATGCTGCATTTGAAGAAAATTACAAGCATGGCTGTTCTCGGCTTTCAATATCTGATAGTCAGCCATTAGCATTTTTGTCATGTCTGGTCTCGTCAACCAAAATGAAACATAGATTCCGTCGTAGTTTTTGTGATCATGATCTGTTCTTCGCTCGTCATCATCTCATTTTGGTAACAGAAAATTGGTCATTGCTGAAAAATTTTCTTCATAGTTTTTGTTATCGAAATGAACACTGGTCAGGAGTAGGTGTGGTTTTAAATATTAATAGCTATTTACAGATTGTGTGGGCTAACACACACAAGAAGCTCAATTCTCCTTTACTACACGATTCACTACATGTTTGCAGTCAGGCAATAATTAAGATCGTCTCATTTGATGGGAAAGTGGCATAAGAATATCCCAGTAGCTGCCAACTATGGGCTTTTACGGCCAAAATGTTTCACCCCCCTGGCTGGTTACTTTTCCCACTGACTGGTTGTTCCATGTCTCGTGAAAAGCAGGCTGTCTGTGACATCTTTCCTCTGTGCTGTTTGTTAGCATAAATGATAATGTCTTCCTTTCGTGAACCCTCCTTCCCTCCGTTCTTCCTTCTAACCCCTGAATACGTCTCAGACACAGAGATTTTTTCGCCTTAAGCCCTGAACGCTTCCATTTTCCACCAACACAGCTGCTGTGTGGAAATACACCAGCAGATTCCAGTGTTAAATCTGAGCCGAGGTGTAAAAGGAGCTCAGTTACTGCCAAGACATGTATTCACAGCCGTCCGACGAGACGAGGAGTGAATCCTGTCAAATTAGGGAGACTAAAATGTCCAAGTGGACAGGATGCCCCTGGGTGTTTGAGAACTCTCAGTTCAGGCCTCTCCATTTGTAACCTGTCAACAAGTATCAACTGGAGGCAGAGACATCCTCCATCTGAGTGTGGCTCAGGAGGATGTGACTGCTCTGCTTCAAATGAGATGGAAAATCTGTTCCTGCTGCTTTCAGGACAGAGAGTGCAGCTGTGTGGGTTCAAAAATGGAAATACTAATTGGAAGGAACAATGTCTGATATCATCAGAGGGATGAAAATAAACAGCTCAGAGAATTCTTTCATTGTGTAATAATTATATTTCAAATAGATGCCTCAACATGTCGGAGGATATTTAATTGCTTTCTTTCCCCCCAACTTTTTTATTGGGGTTTTCAAAGTTAAACATACACTGACAATAGTGTAAAAGTAAAAACTGAATTTCTGATACAAATATACTGAAAACGAGTGCATTACATGTTAAGAAGTGATTAGACACAATTCCCGCTGGGCGGCACAATGGATGCAAAATATTTGGAATTAAGTAGCGCAAATGAAACAAGGAGCGCAATTTTGCATCATATGCGTATACACAAGAGTTGCAAAAATCTCAATTTCAGTGACCCATTCGCGACACAATAGCCAATCAGCATTGAGATCCTCCAGGGACATATGACGCTGAGGACATACCGGCGGAACTTCATTCATCAATTTAGCGATTTAACGGGCATTTGACGCAAGTTATTCGTATGTATGAAGCGAGTCAACACAAAGTATTCTAGTGTTCAAATTCGTGCGAGTGAATTACATGTGAAGTCAATGAAAAGCGACGAATAGATGCAAATTCCCACCGGGCGGTGTGATGGATGCGACAGGAATGACACGAGCGAAGCAAGTAGCGTGATTTCGCGTCATACGCACATTCGTAAGAGTTGAAAAATCTGAGCTTCAGCGACCCATTCACACTGCAATAGCCAATCAGATCCTCCGTGTATGTACGACACAGATGGACGCACTGGCAGAAGTTCATTCATCGATTAAGCGATTTCAGGCACGTATGACGTGAATCATTCACGCATATGAAGCAAGTCAACATAAAATATTCTAGCATTCAAACTCGTGCGAGTAACGTGACGTGAAAATTTGCATCGCGTTTGGTGTGAATTAAAAAAATCACACGAATGAATTATATGTAAAGTCAATGTAAAGAAGTGAGTAGACCCGAATTCCCACTGGGTGGTGCAATGGATGTGATGGATGCAACGTGACACGAAAGATGCGAATGAAGCGGCACGAATGAAGCGAGTAGTGCGACACATCATACACTTGTTTGAAAAAGTTGAAAACTTTGAGTTGAAAAATCTGAACTTCAGCGACCAATTTGCGCCGTGATAGCCAATCAGCATTGAGATCCTTTGGGGACGTATGGCACAGAAGACATACTGGCAGAAGTTTATTCATCAAATCAGCAATTTTATGTGCATATGAGGCGAGTTATTCACGCGTATGCAGTAACGTTAAAGACAAAGAGACAACTGAAAGCCGCCAGAGCCTCATAAAACAACATCCAAGCACAGTTACGCAAACATTTGTAACTGTCACGGGGAAATCACAGACTCCATAACAAACTATATAATAACAAAAGAAAAATTTCATCCCACTTGACATGCTGCTGTGTTGTGCTGTGGCGTGCTGGAATTTGTCATTTACGTGACAACGCCTGAACGCAACACAGACTCGCTCCGCTGTGTGTACAGTGCTGTGCTGCGCTGCTGTGTGAGCAGCGTGTCTGACTGTGTAATATAGGGGAAACACTGAATCAAGCAAGAAGACTCATGATAACATTTATGTATTACATTGTAATCGCAATCGCAAATCGCAATATTGTCCACTCAAATCGCCATCGCACATTTTTATCAAAACGTGCAGCACTAGTATGCAGTGAGTCCACACAGAATATTCTAGTATATTCTCCCGTTTGCCCTGTAAATGTAGTGCATCCTGCCATCATTTCAAACTCAACACTTCCTCTATACATTTAATATGTTGTGAGTCTTGGGCAGTGCCAGAACATTTGGGCTAGTGAGGCTGGTTACTGCCCACAACAGTCGCACGCTGGACTGATATTTAGATCAATTTTACAGAGCTTATTTTTGGATAAGTGAAATCTGTGTGTGCAACATTTTAAACTGGAAAAGTCAGACGTGGTCAGCCCAGCGTTAGCATGTTTAAGGTTACATTTCCAGCCTCTTTGTAATGCTCCCCACACAGCCCTGCTGACTGGGGCAGGCCTTTAAAGCAGCATGTTGAAATGTCAAAACGTCTCAGCAGGTGTTTAACACACCAGTCATTCCCTGTGACCTTTCAGCGCAGAGTTAAATGGAGCGGATGTTAATTGAAATGGGTCCTGATGCTGAGCTGACTGTTTGCAGCCTGTTGCTGTGTCAGCACGTACACCACCTCACTGTCAGGTAATAAAACTGACACAGGAGTGGTAGTTCTACTGTGTGTTAGACTCCAGGAGCATATCGATAATCATATGCAATTTAAAGGTCACATATTATGCAGAATGAATTTTAAAAATACATGTATGTGTCCCTGGTGTGTGTACAGGCCCCCATACTGTATGAAAAAGACCATTTCCTCTCCTTCTTTCCATCTGTAAGAACATGTGTTTCACACTAACTACATTTACCTGTTCACTCATATTCTTCTGTTATTCCAAATATGACAACATTCTGATTTTGACACAGGTCATGTAAACAGCATTTTCTGTTTGGATGTTCCAAATTAGGCCTTTTTCTGAGTGTACAGTTTTCGGTTTAGACATGTGAGATATGCTGATATCATTTGGGTTTTAGGAGCATTCTGTGGATATCTCTACAGTGTATTATGCGTCTCAATTGGGGTTTTTACCACCCAATCTCACTTGTCAGCATTATACGCAGCCAGTTCCTGTTTTAGCTTTAGCAGCTGGCAGTGTAAGGGAGGAAAAGCAGTGGGACAAGAACAAAAATTTAGGCGGCAAAAGTCCGAGTAGGGTGAGCGAGAGGGGTGGTGGATGGGTCCAACAAACACGACTTTACCCAGAAGGGAGGTGTTTGCGTCCCCTAAGATTATAAATAGGGCTGGGTATCGTCACCAATTTCCGGAATCAATTCGATTTCAATTCACAAGGTCCCGATTCCATTTGATTTGATTCAATATTAATTCGACTGGGCATATTTCAGTTACAACACCAATTTTTGCAAGAATGTGAAAGAAATTCTGAGACAACTGATACTGTAAATTTTACAAGGGATTATTAAATAAAAAGAATAACTTCAGAACAGGATTTAAACTGAATATTTTATGACTAAATGTTTCTAGAGCAGCGACAATGATATTAAAACAGCAAAGTCACAATATAAACTCGATATCTCACTGGAAACAAATCTAAAATGTCAATAAGATAAATCATATTCCTAAAGTCAAATTACTGAGTGAAGTTTAGAAAGGCATAAAAAACATAAAAACAGTAAGCTCACAGTTACAGAGAAAAGAACTGGAGCTTCTCAATGCTACAGCTGATAATAATTTAGTGCGTATAGCGTTTACTGCTGGCGACATTAGCGGGGTTTAAGCTTTCCACATTTTATGAATCGATTAATTTAAGCCAGCCCTACTAACCAACTAGTCAACAGTTTGAAGGCTGAGTAGAGATACATGTTCAAAAGAAAAAACTACATTTTTGGTCACAAGGAGAAACACATCTACTTTATAACATTATGAAAAACTTGGATATAAACAGGTTTTTGGATATGCACCGATACCACAACACTGACCCTTTCAAGAAGGTGATTGAATGAATGAAAGAGAGAAGCTGTGCTCCCACTGTTGAACAAGTCACCACCAGAAGAAAACTTTGAACAAATCCAGTTTTAATACAGCAAAATGTCAAGCAGCTCCAGCTTTTCCATATTTTGACGTGGTAAACAACATGCAAAGGCACATTAATCAGCACAGTATACACTGCATGTAAACAGGAATATTAGTGGAATATTCACCTTCATTAGCCATGTAAACAGATTAGTAGGAATATTGTCTTTTTGAGAATAGCAGCAAAAAACAGAATATTTTGTGCATGTAAATTCAGTAAGGTAGTCAGATTGGCAGCTCCATATAACGTCCTATGGGGTTAGTGTAAAATAAGCTCCTTTTACACTGCCTGTTCAAGGTGGGAATATTGCTCTGTTATGCCGCCTCGCCATGCTGTATAAAAGGTACGATCGCGGAACAGGATTACAGAGTTGTCCCCTCTTTAAGTCACAATAGGAGGCAGAAGCAGTGCTGAAACAATGTCTGTATAAACAGGACAGCCTGCAGGACGGGTGTGATGCATTGATGATGTGTTATGTGTGCCACCCACCGCAGGAGATTTAAAAAGTAGCTGTTATCAGTTAGCGGCTAACTCAAAGAAGAACAGCAGCTGTAAAAATCGGCAAATTGTAAAAACAATGAGGTCCGGGAGCTCCTTACCCTCCGAGCAGAGGACAGGATCAGCTGCCATATAACTGAGATGGTAAATGATTGTTCTTGACATGTTTCACCATTGTTATTGTTTATAAAGCACTGCTGACATGTATGTTATATGTCACATTAGACGCTGCATGTCACGACCATCACGCCTTTTTTGATTCCGTAATGCTGGGATGCTGTCTGTAATCACACACTGGAGCAGAATGACCCTGCCGTCATGTAGTTCTGTGTAAAAATGCAAAGGAGTAGGGGTGGGCAGATCGATCCTAAAATATCGAACTCTCGATACTACGTTTTCATTTTAAAGATCAATCCCAGCGTCAGTAGGATCAATACCAAGAAATAGATCAGTTTATCTCTTCTACATCGTATGGATTTATATTTCAAGAGTAAAACTGTTTGCAAACAACGTTCTGTAGTCGTGAACACATCCAGTACATGTACTCTTTGCTTCTCTGCTGCTTTTGTGTCGTCTGCACTCTGTCAACTTATTTGAGATCCAGCAGCATCTTAGTTTCTCTTTCATCTGATGTCAGCAGGAGGAGGACGGTGAGCTCACCTCCAAGCCCTCTGTGTACTGCTGTGGGACTGACACGGACCCTTAATTGTACTATGAATAGAACAGCATACACATCTGTGTGACCGTAGCTGTCCGCGGACATTCAATGTGGACAGTAAGTCTGAGCCTGACTAGTTTTATCAGACACATAATAGCAGTGATGGCTTAATGAAAGAGAACTTGGAGCTGCAACTGAAAAGAAAGGAGGAGAATAGAAACACCTCAACATCCAGACCTCTGGCACAGAGACAGAGTTCACAGGCAGAGGCTGTTCACAGAGACTCAGATGAGGAATATCCAGGTGTACAGTGACATTAATATTTTAGTCAAATCAGATCTTCAGCTTGGTTAATGTTACATTGTCAAACTGTAATTGGTCATCACTTACTGTGACCTAAGCTGATTAATTATTCACCTCATGAATCATGACGTACCACTTTCCCTCCACATTAAGAAGCCACTTTAATAATAAGAAGTAATGTGTCAGTATCGATATCAGCGATTCTGGCCCTGTATTACTTGGTTTCAGAGGTGGTATCGCCCACCTCTACAAAGGAGACATAAAGAAGGGACTTTGTAGCCGCCCCATAGCACCACCTCTGTGTAAAAGGGCTTGTGATTCCATAGTATTACACAGCAGGGCTTGGAGATATGGACAGAAATTCATATTTGGTTATTCTCAGGCTGAACGGTGCTACACGATATATCTTGGTATTTTCTACAACATGTTTTCAGCTGCAGGTCAAAGCCTCATTTGAGATGTCACAGGCACTTTCATAAAAACAGACTGTGATCAAAATAAAACACAAAGACAGAGATTTTTTCCCCGTTTGAAAATAAACAGCTGCACAACATGTACATGAAAAATCATATCAAATAACCAGCAGGGCTGCACGTTCATGCTCCTGCACACAGCACTGGAGCTACAGAGGTTTAAAGGTTTGCAGCACAGGACACTGAACTGTAACATGACTATAAAAGGATCAGGTAGGTTTGAAACAATTAAAATCTTTGTGGGCGGAGTTAAAGAGTTGTTTTCCATCTGTTGGCATTTCAAATTAATCTAGTGCTGGAAAATGATTTAAATCTTTTAACCTTATTTCTGCACAGAGCATCAACAGAGAGGCCGAGGGAGGGACGGAGACAGAGACACTTTGTCCTTGTTATATATGTCTGTATATGAAACGTCTGTTTTGTTGCTGCATTTTTTTAATTAAAGCCATCTGTCGCCTGTATCATGGCGCTGTCTTACTGTGACACATCAGACTACAACTACCACCACCTCACACACAAGCTAGCAGCACAGCGCTGTTACGCATGTGTGCTGCTGCGCTCATTTCATTCATCTCACAGACTGATGTAGCGTAGCACGTGCAGCATATAGACTGATGTCACACTGTAGACTAATGAACAGACAGTTTAAACAGAGGAGCAGCTCTGTGTCTCTCTGAGTGTTGATGGAGAACTTGTGAATGAGTGAGGGGGGCGGAGCTGTGCAGAGAGTGTGAGAGGAGATGAACACTGGTATGCGTCATGTAACGCAACTTGAACCTGTATCGATATAAACTGTGTTGCCTAAATCGATATCGTGCTTGAAAATATATCGATATATTGTACAGTCGTGATGAAACAGGGTCGATTATACAGCAGTAACATGTGTAACAAAGTTAAATGTACATTTGTAATATTAAGTATTATAATTACACAAAATTTGTTTCAGTTGTTATTACCTGACACACTCAGGCCTCCATATTCAGTATGTGGAACGTTTGATTACCAGTTTCTGTACCCTGCGTTCACCTTTGGGGGTACCCCACCTATAACGGGGTGTCTCCTGCTCGCCTCTCCCCTTTTGCTGTTGTGCTTTGTGGGAGAGGTAATTTCCATGTGTTAGCACTATTAAGCTATGATTATATGTTAATGTAATGTTGTGTCGCTTGATTTGTGTAGGGGCTGGAGTTTGTGTGGTTGTGTGTGACCGAGGATTTTTGTTTTTGCCACCTGTTGTCAGGAATAAACGGAGATCGCCTCCAGACATACCCACAGTCTGGGCCTTTTTATATCTACACAACACAGACATCACTAAAGGTTACACTGGTTACAGTTATACCGCCCAGCCGCCGTATAACAGGGACAGTAAATGATTGTTATTGACATGTTTTGCCGTTGTTATTGTGTATAAAGCACTGCTGACACGTGCGTAATATGTCACACATATGTCAAGACCACCAAGCCTCTTCTGATTCTATAATTACACACTGGAACAGATTGATGTCGCTGTCGTTATATACAGTAAGTCATTTGGTTTGGGCAGTGGCAGTGACTTGGGGCTGGGGATGGATGGATGAGTCGGAGGAGGTGCTACTTAAAAAGAAGAGCTCGGAGCAGCTCATTTAAAAAAACTTAACATGAACTAGTTCATTTTATGGGACTGTGATCTTATTTTAAAAATCAAACTGTGTTATTGTGTGAAGCAGGAGGCCATTAGCCCAGTTTAGCACAAAACCTGGAAATAGGTGAATGTGTTCGGCTGTGTCCACAGTTCAAACCTTTGTGAGGCACTGGGAGAAGTATTCTTGGATATATTGGTGGAAGCAGCTTAAACAGGAACCAGAGTGATGTCTCAATCTGTGCAGAACATGTCCTATAAAAAAGAGGGAGGGGTATGTGACCAGATGCATGTTCACTGAGGCTAATGCTGCATGTGTCTCTCTAACAGATTTCCTGTCTCATCGCTGGCCTCAATATTACAGTGAAACTTTATTATCCACATGGGGAAACTGGCCCAGTAAGATAATTATAGGATAGCCGGGATATTAAAAGTGATTTATACTGTGTAGACACAATAATTACAGTGAATGAAAAATACATATAAGATGCCAGAGGTGTTGGGTTCTGTTTTTCTCCAAGGCTTTGCACGGCACCCTCAGCTGAAATCTGAGGGTAAGAGGGCGCACAGACTGTGTGGGCGTCTCCATCCTCACCTTCTATTTTGGTGCACGTATGTGCAGCAGCAGAGTATGCAAAGGAGCAAGGTGAAGGTGACACATCAGCGGTGGTGGTAATTATTAAATACGCTCTCAGTCAGTCACATCACCGGTCTCATAGCTCTGAAACAGCTGTGTAATCACAGCTAAACGTGATAACCACAGCTCAGCAAACAGAAAGCTTCTCAGGAAATATCTGGATGGTTCAGAACATCACGACATGAACACACGAATCTGCACCCAGAGACAGACGGAGTAAGATTTTCCACCAGGTAGTTGAAATAATAACCACAGAAATAAACTAGAATTACTGCCTCGCTGTTGTAGGCCTTCACGCACAAGTTTAGTTTCTCCTACAAATTACATCCATGTCTGTGAAAACATGGACGCTTCACACAGATAATCAGCACAGTTTCAACGTGAGAGTCACCAATTCAGTATGAGACATTTGGTCAGATGCAGCATATATCTCCTTCTGCTCCTGAGATATGACTTTAGATAATGGCCAGAAAAGTGCTTTATGTAGAACATTATGACGTCACAGCATAGTTGACTTCTGCAACCTTATGTTAAGGTTCTATCTGCGGTCTGAGTGGTTTTGAGACACTGAGTTTCCAAGTTTTTGCATTCCAAACAGCAAACATGACATGTGGGACAGGTCTCTTTCAGACACCCTAAAGTTATTCTAAATGTAAAATATCAAAATCCTGTCAGCTTTGTTAATGGGGTTTTTAGGGAGGGGTCAAATGTAGATAGAGCCTTCAAATCCTAAGAACTCACTCTCTGCTCAGAATTATGAGGTTCTGTCTTCAGTGATAAATATTTTGTTCAGTGTAGAGGTCAGTTTAAGGCAGGAATATGGTCGGTTATTAAACACATTTTTCCAGGAACCATTAGTTTAGGTTTTCCTTGGCTTAGACAGCAAACAGCTACTCTAACACATCTAACCAGGACTGTACTGCACAGAGAGTGGGACTGGTAAAGTGTAAGGATATTCCAGATAATCTCTGTACTAAGGATGTCAGATTGGGTTCATTTTGTTCATTTTTAAGGAAAGAAAAATGCAAAATGACATGAAACACAAGACGCCTTTCATTTTGGTCTGGTGCTCCACTGACTCAGTGAGCTTTGGTACCACTTTTTAAAGCCCTGTCCATTTAGAGGTGGATAGAAATACAGAATGTTTTGTGAAGTACCGTAAATATCTTTTATTGTATTTTCTGTTGGCTCTGCTGACAGCCAGCTAACTGCATTCACATTTGGAAACACAGTGCCCACTGCCCACCCTCCATCCTCCACTGGTTAGCTAATGTTAGCCTTGGATTCTCTGCACTGTGCAGCAGCTAGGCTAGGTGGGAGCTAGCTAGCTAGCAGCGACGCTTATTCACGATTACCGCTGTTAACACTGTCCCGGTGGCGGATGACATAGCTAGCCCCAGTGAGTAAGCAGCTAATTTTGTGCCACAAAACCTCTTTAACATTTTTTTAATGTTAGCCCAGCTAGCTATGCTGCACTGCTAATGGTGCTAACAGAGCTAACAGTAGTTAACAGAGCAAAAGTGGGTTTACGGGACAAAATGAAGCTGATTTCTTACCAGGGCCACCTGGGGGGAGACCGCGGATGGCCATGATGTTTGTGCAGCAATGTTGCGGATGTTCACATTCCAAACAAAACATCTAAAAAAATGTCGAAAAAATGCATATAACTTAAAAGACTCACATAATGCTAATAACCTGCTACAGAATAAGAATCTATGAATAACTAAATTCTGATAAAAATGTCAGATAGAACCTTATAATTCGAGAGTGACGATTTGACCTTTTTGATGTAAAATGTCATCACTTCATTATATCCGATTCCTATTAGACATTTGTGTGAAATGTTGTTAAAATTAGTGTAAGAATTCTTGATTTACAGCCAAAACAATTGTGTGAGGTCACAGTGATCTTTGGCCACCAAATTCTAATTAGTTCATCATTGAGTCTGAGTGGACGTTTGTGCCAAATTTGAAGAAATTCCCTCAAGGTGTTCTTTAGATATCATGCTCATGAGAACGGAACAGACAGACAAATCAAAATTGTAATGCCGGTGGCTACAGCTATCTGCGGCGCTGAGGTATTATGTTTTTAAAAAAAGAAGTTGATTTAGTTAAACTGTTTATATAATTCTGTCTGACCAACATTGATGTATCTCACCTCGTATGTGGTCACATAGTTTAGTAACTAATGCAACAGCATCCTATCTGCTAACATGGGGAGAGTGGGGTTTATCCTGACACAGGTTCGTCCTGTGATACTGTACAGAGTGTTAAAGGGAAATTTTGGTTTATTTCAACCTGTCTCCTATCGTCCTAAATTTGTTTCAAGTCACTAGTGACATAGAAATAATAGTTAGCATGTTAGCCGTTAGCCTAGATACAGCCATAGCGTCAGACCTGTTAAAACTTAATTGAACGGGCAACCTTTTAAGTGCAAAGTTAG
>NC_065506.1:47842916-47886095 GCF_006386435.1 Epinephelus moara | reverse complement strand
CTGCTTGTTCTCGCGATATTTCGGCTGCGCTTTGGGAAGCAGAGGTAAACGGTAAACACACCGTAAGGTAAGACAACTCTGAAGACCACCTAAATGTGGAATGTTAGTATATAGGCTTTCCACATCGAGAGGCGATGGCCGCCCTTATTTATTTGAGCCAGAATACACTGACGAAGAGCTTCGTGAGCTAAATGGTAAATAACAAACATGGCAGCACACCGGTAAGGTAAGACAACACGTTTACATGTCGTTTTCTATATGTTCTCTGACATTTATCCTAACGATATGAGGCGGTCTTTGTGGAAAAAAAGCTTGTTTAGTGGACTAACTTTGCAGGTTAGTCCACTAAACTAAAAGGTTGCCCGTTCACTTACGTTTTAACAGGTCTGTTAAACCCCAGCTGTATCTAGGCTAACGGCTAACATGCTAACTATTATTTCTATGTCACTAGTGACTTAAAACAAATTTAGGACAATAGGAGATGGGTTGAAATAAACTGAAATTTCCCTTTAACTCATCCTACAGACTCGTAACTGTAATGTTCATTTTACTGATCGACTCGCCCTCTGTCCTCTCTCAAACTTCGTCAATGTGGAGGAAAATAATAAGAGGAAAAGGAAGAGCCTGGATAATGATGGTTGGGACTCAGCTGCCACAGTCAGCTCCTGTGCCAATGGACTGTAGCATCGACAAGCCCACCAGCTGTTACTTCAAGATGAGCCTGCTATTTAGGGCACTTTGAAAACCACAGTCTGGCCCGTTCCCTTTGGTCTGAATCGCTCCTTATTTACCTGCATTTACACATTAGATTTGTTCAGATTTAAATAGAGATCACTTCGACCTAATGTGCCAACTCTTCTCCCTTTGATCTGGAAAATCACAGCCATTACAGCCATATTAGGGTTATACATAGTCTTATATCGTGTTCCAGGCTGCATATTAAGGAGGGTCGGACCAGATTGCACAAAACAAAATGTACTTTTGTGCTGAAAACAAGACAGGACACGAAGTACTCTGGGCAGGGTTAAGGCTGGGCAATTAATCGAAACAGACTTTCCCCACTGTGTGTATGTTCATATACTGTCCCCTTAAAAACGCAACATGGAGCAACATGGAGGAGAAAAAATGCTGTGTCCGTTGTTTGGACACATTTTGGCTTTCGTGAAGACGACATCAAACAGAAAGAAATCAAATGTAAACAGTGCGTAAAAACTGTTTCAGCAACTGAAGGTGATAACACCAATCTGTTGCACTTGGCGCACAATCCCATCACCAAATATGAACAGTGCAAAAAACAGACAGAGCACTCAGCAACAAGTGCCTCCACAAAGCAGCTCTCGATAACCAATGAGTAATTTACAAATTTACAAACCCTATGTTATTTTCTAATTTTCACATGGCAGTATCTAAAATGATTTATTTTGTTTGCAAGAAATGCAAGTTATTTATTTTCTACATTTTCAGGACACTTGCTTTTTACATTAAAACTAAAATGTGATTTTTTTTATGTGTGACCTTTGATGTCAACATGGCACAGATTTGGATGGATGGACCTGCATTGATACAGCACCTGTCTAGTCATCCAACCACTCAAAACGCTTTTTACACAACATGTCACAGTCACCCATTCACAGACATGACCCTCTGTAACTGAGCCACAGCCGATTTGTACATTGAAACAAAACATCCACTCAACAAGCGCATGGCGCAGCACAGGAGAGCCAGCTCGTCAGGTCAAGACTCAGCTGTCCACTTACATCAAAACGAGAAGGGACACTCCTTCGAGGACAGCAATGTGCACATCTTGGCCAGGGAAGAAAGACGGTCTGAAAGAGGCGTGAAAGAAGCCGTTTACGTCAAACTGGAACGACCGTCTTTAAACAAAGCCGTTAAACTATGACACCAATTATCACTCACCTATGATGCAGTCTTTGGATCCCTCCCCAGACAACTTAACACCCATTCACACCTGGACCCATCTAACCCTAACAACACATGTGACCTTAACAACTCTGTAATGGTTCACACCCACACAGAGTTTAAAGCCTGCGACTCCGCACCAGTTCTTAAGAACTGAAGAAGCCTCTTGGATGAGAGGCGGAACGTCTTCAAGAAACTCAAGCAAGTCTAGTTGCCCACGATATAGCACTTATGATTTGGATGACTGAGAATCTTCACCGACATTTGATTTCAATTGTTCGAAATATTCAATAAATAAAAAGATCCCACTTTTAATAGTTGAGCACATTTACAGTACAATCCCTGTCAGTGAACTATGAGGGCAAAAACCAAAAACAAAATAATCATTTGTTAATCGTGATCATGTTAAAATACTCAATAAATCATGATATTGATTTGATGGCATATGGTACAACGAATGTCTCTGCTAAGTTCATTATCTGATCGATATAACAGCCAAAAGGCTGCCAAGCTGCCACCTGTCGGGTACCCTCAGTTTGTGTTTATATTTATGTACTTCAAATAGTTCAGATTTGCTAGAAAAACACAACAAAAAATGTATGCCATTGGCCATGCTTGTACCCACAGGATGGTACTCTGATCAGCCAAAACATTAAAACCCCGATGCAATGCAGTGTTCTGCTGGGTAACTTTTGGACCTGGCATTCATGTGGATGCCACTTGACATGCTCCACCCACCTAAACACCATTACAGACCAAATACACCCCGTCATGGCAAAGGCACTCCCCGATGTTGGTGGGCCCAAAGACGACAACCTGGCCTCTAAATTTCCCAGACCCTAATTTGATTGAGCATGTGTGGGACTTGTCAGTACCCCAGAGGTATGCCCAATCCACAGTGGGGCCTCCTTGTATCTGACTCGACTCTGACATGTCAAGGCATGGACCTGGCACAGGTTGGCGACGGATCCTTTGAGTCCTGTTGGTTTTGAAGCCAGATACCAAAATGTCCCACGGATGCTCAATCAGATTGGAATATGGGGAATTCAAAGGCCAGATTGATGCCTTGAGCTCTTTGTTAAGTTCCTTGGACCATCCCCGAGCAGTTTTTGCAGTGTGGCATGGCATATGTTTCTGCTGGGGGGCCACTGCCATTGTGGTACTTGGTCTGCAACAGTGTTTAAGTGGGTCGTGCGTGTCAAGTAGCCAAATGTTTCCCAGGGGATCATTGCATTGTAATGACATTATCAAAGTTATTCACTTCACCTGACAGTGGTTTTAATGTTCTGGCTGATCGGTGTATGTTTTGTAATCAAACATAAAGCGCTAATAAAGCATATTGAAGGCAATATTGCTGTCCGTCATTCCTGTTATTAGCATGCAGAGATACAGATTATTCAGTGTAGGGAGAGTCATTTTAAGGAACGTGCATCCTGTGGATAAAATAAGCAGCAACATGCTCAAGGAATAGCAAAGGGGTTTTCTTTTTTGGTAACACAAGAGTACTCTAAGGAGTTACTTGTCTCTGTAGGTAACGCTGTAACATAAGAAGTTACTTTTTATTGGCAGTAGTGTTGTAGTATAACTAGTTACTGTCAAAAGTAATGCCACCCAACACTGGCAGGGTCTACAGGCAAAACTGAGACTTACAGTATGGTCACTGCCTCTCTATTGAACAAGCAGCAAAGCACTTTTCACTTTGTCTCTAATTAAAGTGGATTAGATAACTGTGATCAGCTGCTGGTTTAATAACTATCTGTTTGATCATCTGAGTGCTCGTGTTAAACCTGTGTTAAACGGCAGTCTGTTGTACCAGAAGGTATTCCATGGAGGGCAAAATGTAAGAAGCTCTCGTGATTTGGAGTCACCTAGACATAAAAGTACGCATCCTTTAACTCAGGATAAGAGGAGTGGGACACGCCCTAAACGCACTTTAGACCATGAGCTATATCTCATTTCAACAGGGCCCTGAATGTAAAAACACCTGAACGCCATCAGAAGCCAGATCCAGTGGCATTTTGTAGCTTCAATCAGGCCATGTTATCATTAATTCAATAAGGCCAGTTATTTGCCACTTTATGGGTCATGACGCAGACTGTTTAAGTATGAGGAAAATGTAAGGTCACTGAGCAGCAACACGTTCATATTCCTGTACTTGCAGAGGTGAGATTCCACTGTCTACCTTTTGATAAATAAGACAGATAATGTTGCTGCCATTAAGGCATCGTCTGGCTGTTTTGGTGCCCTGTACGTCACACATCCACTGTTGCTCTGTTGCTCCCTATGGTAAACATAAGGAGTCTAATTTATACTTGCATGCACAAGATAAATAACAGATAGCCACAAGTTTAAAGTGAAATAAAATGCACATTTTGACATCAGTGAGTAGGTAAAAAATATGAAAGGTGTCTGAAATTATAGGGTAGAAGAAATCTGGCACCAGAAATACGAGTGTATTATTATTATTTTATTGATGTACACATTTAAATTCCACATTGACATTATTTGCACTTCAATTTAATATCTTCCTGGTCTGGAAGAGCGGGGAAATCGGCAGAGCTTCCCTATAATGAACTGTTGTGAACGTGTCCAGATTCCTGCGGTCTACTCAGATTAAAGTTAACTGTTGTGAGAATAGTCAATGAGTTGCCGAGGACGGTTTCCATGGTGAAGTGGTGACTGTTGATGAGTCATGAATGTTCTGCCTCGTCAGAGTAATGTATCACACTTCAGTTTCTCTAAAGACTCCGCTTCACAAGCCATCCAATTAACACAGGCTGCTGACTGCAACCTGAGAAGCACAACAGCGAGCTCCTCTGCTTGATAAAGACAAACACACATTCATATCACCTTCACTGACCCTGGAGACAGATGTTTCTCACCGTGGTTGGTATTGATGGCAGCTGTTTGTAAGTGCTGCGGGATCAATGAAGTCAATACTCCGTCTCAAGGAAGGCTTTATTCTTCATTTTGTGTGTGCTATTAAGAAAAACTGCTCCCTGAAAATTAATTAAATCTGTGTTGGATGAGTAATGTTCTTTATATCAGACAGGGTATATTAAACTCTGTTAGAGTACATGCTGTGAATGGAAATTTAATCGACTGTTTTGTTTTATATATAAACAACACATTTACAACACAAATGTATGTGTATACCATGTGGCTACACGTAACCGACAAGACCCATCTATGGAAATATGCAAATGTGAACATGGCCTCCCTGCTTTGCCGGGAGGAGAGTGGGCAGCACCTCAGGAAACAGTGTGCTAGTTGGTGGCTGTAGCAGCTTGAATTTGGCCAGCGAAAAAAAACAACCAGCACAGCGGACTGTTGAGCAGCGGCAGCCCTGGGTCTACCTTGTGTGAGGGCAGCAACAGAAAGTTTGCTGATCCGGCGGGGAATTGGGGCTGTCCAGTCACCCAGAGCTAGATTCAGGTTGCTACTTCCACTGACCGGGGTTTCTCTGATTAACTTGACTCCAGTCTGACTGCTGAGCGTGGACACTTCCTGTGTCTGTCCTTTCAAATTAAATTCACACATGGTCCAGTCATATAGGTTTGGTATTTTGACAAGGTGCAGAGTTTCACTTTTTTTTTTTCTGTGACTAATTGACTCTTGCCGACTAATGACCTCTCTGGTCGACTGACGTTTGGTTGACTATTGGGGGGCAGCCCTAATTGTCATGCATATTGCAGACATCAGCAAGGAAGACTTAACATTATGATATATGTCAGTGCATGCTTCATATTCAATCAGCAGGTTGGAGAGGGGACTGCCTCTATTTGTCTAAAGTCTGCAGAGTAACATTGTACTGTGTGCCTGAGCATTTACATGAACAGTCTGATGATATTAAAATAATTTGTAATAAACCCTCTGTTATGTAGAACATCCTGTGCTCCTTGTCTCACAGATAACCTGTTACACTCAGTGAGAGTTGTGAAGTTAAAAGCATCTCTAAATGCTCAGTGAAAGGCCCCGTTTAATCTACAATGAGTAACTCCCCTGTTGCCTAAAATAAATCAGACTACAGAGCTGTTGTTCTAAAGCAGATGCTCACAGGGTTGAATAAATTACCCTGTTGTTAACTACTCTGATTCTCTAATCCTTTCTCCATTTCCAGGCAGAGCGAGAGCGTCAATACGAGCTCCCCCAAGCCCACCACCCCCAGAAACCACCGAAGGAGTCCTACCTGAGCGAACAGGTCTTCTCCCCGCACCCCTTCACCCCTTCCATTAAGGCCCACGTGAAAGGCAGCCCCCTGTACACCGACCTGAGGCTCACCAGCCTGTCAGATGGAAAGCGCGGCCAGCCGTCCTGGACCATCGAGGAGTATAAACGCAACTCAGGAGAGAAGGGAAAGCAGCTCACTGCTCTGGACCTGCAGGTACTGAACTCTGACGACTCCCAGCAAATTAAACGGGAGGGCTGCAGGGGAGCGAGGTGAACATAGCCGTCCTGTAACTTTGTGGGTACTTAACACTTGGGATGGGCTATAAATTCAAAGTTTAACATAAAAAAAAAAATCAGCAAACTTTCTGTTGCTGCCATTACATAGGTTTGACGCAGCGCTGAAGGAACATCTTTGAGCCTTTAAATGGTCCCAACAAACTCACACTGACATCAAAATGTCTTGCTTCTGTCATTAAAACTGTGAATAACCGTTAGGTACTGTTAGCCCTGTGATGCTAACAATTAGCCCTCTCCCTCTGTGTGTGCATGTGTGTGTGCATGTGTGTGTGTGTGTGTGTGTGTGTGTGTGTGTGTGTGTGTGTGTGTGTGTGTGGGCGGACACAATGATCCCCAGCACGCAGCTCACATTCCCGCAGCAGCAGTTTCGTGATAAACAGAGAGGGCAAGGAGGCGCTGAGCGTAACAACAGTCTGCATGCAGCTCATTGAAAAAGGTTTTACCTATTTTAAAAAGTTAAAAACATATATGTAAAAGTCACGTTCACACGTGGGAGGCTGGAGGTGATTACTCTTTATCAGTGATACTTAACTTATGGCCCACAGGCCAAATCTGGCTCTCGACAGGGTGCTGAGTGGCCCGCCAACCATTTCCTATTTCACAATGAAAGTAAATTTATTCACCTGGGGATTTTTTGTGCTTTGAATGTAAATCAGGCCCCAGAGAGCGTAAACAGCATCAACATAGAGCTTGTTTATTAAAAAAAGTGTGGTGGAGGATCCCCTGGTCCCCCCCGACAGAGGTCCGGGCTGAGCCCCACAACCCCTGCGTACACCTGACGTGCAGGGCTGCCTCGTTTATTCATTTTATCTGATAAATATTACTAATGTTTGTTTTCATACCCGGCTCCTGGCCTCCTGTCTCTTTACAAAAGTGGCCCCTGGGAAAAGGAAGTTGAGTATCCCTGCTCTATGTTGCACGGATACAGATGTCTAAATTGAGAACTCATACCTATCCCTACTTTACACCCTTTATCCCTGACTGTTCTGTGTGTTCCTGCTGCCTCCTCTTCTCGTAATGAGGCTGATTATTAGACGCTTCTCTGAGCCTTCAGGGGAACGCTAATGAGTTCTCATCAGAGATGAAATGAAACTAGCCTGCAGAAGAATTGAACTGCGTACATTCAACATTTTTCAAGTTGGTCTTCAGGCCAACTCACAGTGAATCTCGTCATCCACCCACGTCATCCACAAGGGTCCACACTGACCTCTATGTGGACGGTTGCATGCAGCCCATTTTTTGTGACTGCGCAGACTGTTTGCGTAGCAGGTGTGCCGACTGCACATGCTCCAGTCTGTTGTTTCACACTCCTGTCCAGTCTAAAACACTGCTGTCAAGCTAGCTGCAGCTGCTGCACCGCAGTGAAGTTAGTTTTTGTTGTGTTACCTGTCATGCCCGTGATTCCAGGATGCCAGCGCGCTGTCTAAAATCACACTCTGGGATGGCACGACGCATCTGTGGTTTGGTTCAGTGTAAACATGTAAAAGCAGCATAAAGAAGGGACTTCATAGTGGCTTTATAGCGCCATCTATGTGTAATGCCAGGTTCACACTACACGACATTTTTGTCTGTTCCTCGAGTCACTATGTCAGATTAGGTGATGGTGGAGTCATAAAATCTTGTTGTGACTTGGCCGACAGACATGACAGACGACATGTTGGTCGACGACCAGTCATCGCTGTCATTGTGCTGAGTAAAGGCCCAGACACTATCTGTGAATTTTATTCCTTTATGTCCTCCATTATGAAGATCATTTTTCCTTTTTACTCTGTGTGGTAACGTCCCTACAGGAAATATCTAAAAGGCTGGGCTGTTGTTGTCGTACAGTTTTCACAGCAGCAGATCGCTCTGTGTTCCTATTGGTCAAAGTGACGGCTGTGACGGGAGAAGTTGTGAACGACAAAAAGAAAATCAACATGCTAGACTTTCTGTTGGAACGTCATGAGGCGTCCCAGACGTGGTGTCAGTTGTCGTCTACTATGACACACTACACGAGATGAAACGATGGATTATTGCGTACGACACTCATCGTTGTTCACCATCTGAGCCGACACTGTTTAGCGCTGCATCTGGCTATAATCGGGCTGATATCGTTTTGTGTGAACCCGGCATAAAAAGGGCTCATGCTTGGTTTGTCCGTTCTTGGTGGCTGCAGAATATTCCATTTCTGTTTTTATATTCCCCCTAAATCTTTCACACTGCAGCTTTAAAACAACATGGACACTGAAACAGGTTCTGCTGTGATCATGCTCTTCATACTGGTCGGTTCAGTTTAAGTGACGAGGGAGAAAATTCACAGTACAAAATGAATTCCAAAAGGCATCTGGAGTTAATGCGGGGCTTCAACACTCTGAATTGGTCAGATTAAGTAGATATGGACTGGTTGCTGCTCTGGGACTCTTCAAAGCTTTTAGTCCTCAACACTAAAATGACAGTCTTTGTTTGGTTAAAAAGTTTTCTGATTGGCTGACAATCACCTGACTGACTTGAATAACTGAGTTAATATTAGCTGTTTCGTTTCATCAGCTGAGATTAAAACTCACCCATATTTTATTTACCACTGTATCACTTATACACACACACCAGTGCAGACCCTCCCCCAGTATTGATCGTCATGTGTGACCTGTCGTAGATACGGGGCGTCTCCTCTTACATGTGTGTCTGTGTGGCTTCCTTGCGACTGCAGGGACCCTGCTAAGCTTTGACTCAGGCACAAAGGCACATTATTGATGGTCACTGTACGGCCTTCAGAGTCACCAGAGACTCAGAAATCAATTCCTCTCCCTGACAAGCCTCCAGCTGTAGGTGAAAGACATCTCAGTGCTGTGACTGCTGCTTCAGATGTCCTTACAGATTCCCTTAGTGGCTTCAAAGACCTTTCACTTACTGCATCTACTGACAAAGTGGGAAAAGGCTTTTAGTATTTATCTGTCGTCCTGTGGTCTGGCTGTCTGTATCACATTGTGCAGCGCAAAGCAAAATCCCCCCATTTTGATATCAATTCAAATCGAAACCTCAACACTTAAAAAGCTCCTCACAGCACTGCATTTCTGTCTGCCATTCTGTCCTGTTTAGGGATGCTACAAACAAACTTATCCTATAATTATATGTCTCATCAGACAGACGCTCTGTGAAGGCACACCCTTAAAAACCTCTCACAGCCAGAATAAAAATTGAAGGTCCAGCATGTTGGATTTAGGGGATATATTGTCAGTAGGGCCCTGGAAGGTGTTTTGCAACCTGCCAGGTGCTGAGAGCTCAGAAACGCAAGGCGCCTCCATAACCTCCACTGATCAAAAATTCATACCAGAAAGAGTCATAATTGACCTTGTTTGCAGTTGGAGATGTCCTGTCAGCAGTTTTAAAGACAACTCTTTTATAACAGTGGTCTATGGGGCAAAATGCTTTTGGGCCAAGGGACTTTTTCGCTGCAATACTGCGAGTGGCCACTGGGAAAACTTTGCTGCAAGGCTGGGCAGCGTTCCTGGGGGCCTACGCCCAACCTCTGGTCTCCACTGGTCCGCTAGTCTTGGCTGCTCTGAATACGAAAAAAAAAGATGCAGCTATGGTGATATCACCTGCTGGTTTGTGGACTTGTGGCTTGGCATGTCTGCTGCTGCCACCTTTTTTTTTAGAGGCATTTTTTTGTGCCAGGCTGTAAACATGTTTATTTCTGCTGTAAAGTTCGGCATTTTAAAATCACTGTCTTTGGGGATTGACTTGCTCTTGGAGCCAGCCTCTAGTGGACATTAGAGGAACTGCAGTTCTGCATCGGCCTCATTTTTTAGCTCCAGAGGTTGCCGCTTGGGTGGATCAGTGTTATCAGCAGTAATCAGCGGATGAGTGGCGCCACTAGCGAGCTCCCACCTGACCCAGGTGGTGCACGATGCAGGAAACTGAAAGCAACAAAATTTAAGTTTAAGTTTTATTCACTTTATTAATCCCCCTGAGGGGAAATTCAATGTTTTCACTCTTGCTTGTCAATTACACACAGGTCTGAAAGACACACACATGCACAAACAGGACCTATACATGCACAAAGTGGAGAGATGTCAGAGTGAGGGGGCTGCCCTTGGTCAGGCGCCCCGAGCGGTTGGGGGGTTCGGTGCCTTGCTCAAGGGCACCTCGGCAGTGCCCAGGAGGTGAACTGGCACCTCTCCAGCCACCAGTCCACGCTCCATATTTTGGTCCGGACGGGGACTCGAACAGGCAACCCTCCGGTTCCCAACCCAAGTCCCTATGGACTGAGCTACTGCTGCCCCTCTAACTTAATTAACCTCTAGACCGACGTGTGTAACTGGTCAAAAATGTTCTCAGCAGTAAACCGATTCATGGTTAAGCACCCCACACACACTCTCCTCCACCACACAGAGCTTTTAAGCCCAAAGAACCGTGTAACAACAGAATGTTCAGCCGCATGGACAGAGCAGCAGCCCAAACAGCAAAACATATAATTCAAACACATCAATACACTACAGGCTCTATTTTCAGGGCGCCACAACAGCCGAGCGTCACTCTGACAGTGTTCCTGACCTTGAAATTCCCCGGGGATGGAGAAAGATAAAGACAAAGGTTACAAGGCTGCACACAGGGTGAGAGATGTGAGTAACTCGAGGCACGATAACATCACTGAGTTGAAAAACACGAAACAAACGTCCAGTTCAGCCAAATTTATTTGGAAGAGAAAACAATGGACATCGAAATCACGGAGCCTCACTGTAGCAGAGTTTTCATGGTCAGTGAGTGATTATCAGTGAAATGTCACTAACGATCAGTCACTGAACATGACTAAAGAGTGGCCTTTTATTGTGACTGTCTCAAGTCACACCTGTGAGTTAATGAACAACCACATCACACCTCATTGACCCATGTCTGTGTCGTGCGCCATCTCACAATCGCTCAAGAACAAGTCCCAGAAAGACTCACTTGGGATGAATCATCTTTCTTTTGTTGTTTGCATCGTGACAAGGCTACTGGAGCGTTCAGTCCTGCAGAGTACACTGTTATATTTAGGGACTGTTCTTTATTATCAGAGGAGAGGGGAAGGCTGGGCTGTTACGACTTCTTCTCTTATTTCTTTTTTTCATCCTCCCCAAAGCTACAAAATATTCCCTTGAGCCTCCCTGAGTGACTGGTGGAAAATGCATGACCCTCCGTCCACCATAAATTAGTTTGAAAGTTTAAAGTGAACCGTCTGAAAAAGGACTTTCTGCGAGCACCCGTGGGGGTTGTTTCACATGATCCTGTTTAAAATCTATCTAAAATAAAAACTAAAAAACTATAATAGCTAGAGCATTCATTTTTTTGCAGCAGAGAGCTATGACTTCTGTCTTTTGTGCCCTCGTGTAGTCTGCTTGCGATGATGTCATTACGTTATGCTACGAGTGGTCCAAAAGATGGTGAAAACATGTGGTGACACCACTGTATTGTCCCATTATCACCTCAGGATGTTATTGTTTACATGATCCTGTTTAAAATTGATGTAAAATCAAAACTTTAAAACCTAGAGCGTTCATTTTTTGCAGCAGAGGGCTACGACTTCTGTCATTTGTGCCATCGTGTTGTCTGCTTGCGATGATGTCATTACATTATGCTACAAGTGGTCCAAAAGACGGTGAAAACTGTGGTGCCAGAGGAGCAGAGAAGCAGGTTGATAGGAATGACTGTTAGGGGGTTATAATTCCGGTCAGGGTGGGGCAACACAGATCCAGTCTGGACCCTTAGCAAGGTCCTTAAAGCTGCTAGCTAGAGATGTTCCTGGCGACTAATTTCCCTGTCAACTACATGGAAATTTTAAGTAAGGCTAGTCGACTAGTCTAACAAAGGAAAACACTCAGAAAACAGTCAAAATTTATTGAAATTTATTGAGTATTTGAAACATTGGCCCAAAAAATATTGTGTGCACTCAGAGCCCTTTGAAGCCTTTAATCACAATATTCATCAACCGTGTCGGATTTTAAATGCCGCTGAAGTACGAGACACTTTGTGCCGTGCCGTATGAACGTGAACATGACGGCAACTCAGTCAAAACTCAACCACTAAGATAATATCTAAAATAAATAAGGTGCCTCTGAAATGTGGGGCACATTGAACCCTGCAGATTATCTGACAGAAATGATGCACTTCACTTTAAAGTTAATAAAACAACATGTAAATTATAATTAAACTTCAGCTGAAATGAGAGGCATGTTGCTGCGTGCAGTATGAATGTAAACCTGCACATTATCTGACAACAACTCACTTAACGTTAACAAATATAACGTCTCAAAAAAGATTCATTGCTGCTGAATTCATTTTCTAGATCAAAGTATCGCTGGTTTTGTGAGAGGACATCTCTCCAATTTAAAACTCCAGTCTGCTGGAGCATTACTGCGAGGAGGGGGACTGCAGTCTGATGGCTATGATGGGTGCATGACAGTTAAGCTGCTTTGTACATGAATAAAACCCTAATTGGTTTAATTGACTAATATTTCTGGTGCCGACTAGTGAGGGGGCGGAGGTTTAATCGTTTAGATGACTAATCGCGCGCATCCCTACTGCTAGCCTATCTCAGAATGAGTTCAAATGCAAACACAAGCGTCACACCAGCCCAGGTCAACAAGGGTCAGGTGTTGGGGAACCAGGGGAACCTGATGAGAAATTGGCCACTGGAACAAGACATAAGCTGTTTCCATCCAAAAGTGATTCGAATCATTGGGAAATGCGCATTAAAAGAAATACGAATCCTGGGGCGTCGGTGGCTTAGTGGTAGAGCAGGCGCCCCATGTACAAGGCTGTTGCCGCAGCNGAGTGTGGATATCACCATGGAGAGAGGTGCGCTGCGTCAGACTTAATTCGAACATAACTGTTTCCATCCCCCGTTTTGCAAATCAACATTTTTTCGAATCAACCAAAACCTGGCTAAAGTGAGCGTATTTTAGTTTGTGCAAATCAGGCGATTTTAATTCGTATTTTGACGTTTACATCATAATTTTCCGATGCGATACTTCTAGATGCGCATCTAAACAGGCTGATGGAAACATGGCTATAGATGGACTAGGGCAGAGAATATGGAGCTGTTGGAATGATTCCCTTACAACAAGGGCGAATGACCTGAGATTGGAAATCATGGAGAAGCTGGAAACTCGACACAACCCTTTTGTCGCACACGATGTGTCCGAGGGCCGTCAGAAATTTGAAAATCAAACGATAATTTCTGTTTTTATAGTTTCTGGTTGTAATAAATGCTGTGATTTTGGCGACTGCCTTTGGAAGGCTTGTTTTTGTTAAAAATCTGCAGTAAAATAAATACAAAATCGGCTATCTAAATTTGTATGCCCCTACCTAAGCCAAAATAAAAACCATAAGTCCCTCCTTAGTGCTTAAAAACTTTTCTGACATGCCCCCCCCTTTGTGCACCACCTCCTGCCCCCTCATAAATAACGAACAGTCCCTTACCTGTTATTATCATACTACTGTGGGACATGTTTCTGGTTCGTCCATCTGCCTCCTGCTCTCTCTTTCATAGTATAATAAAGAATCAGTTAAAATAACAAGACGCTGTTAGTTGGAAGCTTCACAATGACAAATGTGTCTCCTGCACCGTATTTAGTGAAACCATTACAGAGCAGATTGGAAAAACAAAATCCATCTTTCTGTTGCAGAGCCAGGTTTTGTTGTGGGTACAGAGTCCTGCAGCAGCTCTGCTCTCATCACGCCCAGGCTGCAGAGCGTCTCTCCTCTCTGTGCCTGAAGAACAACATGGTGGCTTCACTTTATTGACTCAGAGACACCGTAGCTTCACGAACTGAAACTAAACACCTCCGTCAGCCCTAATTAGAGTTTGAAAAAGAGGCGTGATGGTGGTTTAACATGCTGACGATGTAATGCCAGCGTCCCTGGCTCAGTCCCTTCTGGGGACATTTGTTGTTCGTCCCTCACCTCTCTCCTTATTTCCTGTCAGCTCTTTACTGTCCCTGTCTAATTGAGGCAAAATAACCCCCACACAACAACACAACAACGAAAACGAACTCCCTGGTGACGGTGTGTACACTCATTAGTTTAAAGTCAGGATGCAGCATGCACGGTGTGGTCAGGTGTACCGTGTAGAGTGCACAGAGAGCGTGGCTGCTGGTGCAGACTGAAGACACGGTGAAATAAGGAGGAATCTATCAGACGTTATCCTTGGTTGTATTCGGGGTCAATCATGGCCGGTCGCATTGACTCCTCTCATCCCCCTGCTGGCTCCTCTCATTAGAACACAGTCAGAGCTCGCCATCTGCTCCTTGTTTGGTGGTTAAAATGGCCAGACATTGAGATAATTTACTTTTCTTTCAAGGCATCTGTCATTTGTTTTCGAGGTA
Organism: Epinephelus moara; assembly: GCF_006386435.1. Lineage (NCBI taxonomy): Eukaryota > Metazoa > Chordata > Actinopteri > Perciformes > Serranidae > Epinephelus > Epinephelus moara. The sequence goes on along the minus strand of NC_065506.1, from coordinate 47,871,366 downwards.
ATTCGGTGCAGCCCCTTAAAGGGACAGTTCGGATTTTTTAAGCGTCATTGTACAGTGTTGGGATGAAGGCCTTTGAAATTGTTGCATATTTATAAATTTTCAGAACAGGTTTGATTTTCTGGGTTTTTCGCCTCCGTCAGACCCGTTAGAGACGTTTGACCACGAATCGGTGAAGAAATGTGGCGGCGAAACACAGCTGAGACGAGGCAGAGCAACGGGGCGCACAGAATCATTTCATAACTCAGACAGCTCATTTTAAACAGGTCGGATAATAATATTCAGGTGGATGATGATGAAGAGAAGGAGGAGGATGTGGACCGCACACAAGCTGTGTCTCAGTTCAGGGGCTGCAGCCTTCGAAGGACGCGACCTTCACGATTGATGTCCTTTGAAGTCTGCATCAGCCAAACTAAACGGTCTGGTCTGTGGAGGATTTCCTGGTTGCATCACCAGTTGTTCTCGCCCCGACCCGTTGGTGTCCCTGTTACCTAGCAACCAGCTGCGCTTGACAAAAGAAGGAGTAAGCTATTAAGCTAGGTAGCCCTAAATCCAGGACCCAGAGATTGTGATTATATATTTTCTTTAATTTAATATTTGAGGAGATGATTCACCGCCGTCTGATATATTTCAGGCTGATGGACCGTTTTCAGGTAAACTTAAAAATTAAATTAAGATTGTTAAAGCTGTGTGCGTTTAGCTAATAGTAATGTTAACCACAGCTAACCGTTAGCTAGTTAACAACTGTTAGTTAACGTAAGTTAATATATAATAGTCACCGGCACGCAATGCATCTTGGGATAGGCAGGGCCACAAAGGATTCATCCGTTGCATCCTCCAAATCCAGGGAAAGAAGGCTGCGTGTCTCTGCCGCATCTGAAGGACCCTGCGAAATGGGACGGCCTTGGTCGCGCTGATATGACGCAATCTATTTTCAAACATTTTCAGCCCTGAACTGAGACACAGCCACAGAATCCAGCATTCGCTACCACCAGTTTCTCCTCCACTGTTTACCAACTGTAAACTCATTGTCGTGACCACCACAGAGGCCCGCCTCTTGAATCATGATATGTTTTGTTACTGACCCCGTCCACAGCAGTATGTTGCTCAGCTTCTGTGTTGACTGGGGGCGGGCCAACTGAAATCTGCTGTGTAACCTACACTGACTGTGGATTAGTACCTCACACAGCCCAATTTCAGAAGATCCAAACTTTCCCTTTAATGAGCTTGTCTGTGGTTATTGAGACGTCTCTGGAATGAATTGTCAGTAGTATAAATATTAGTAATAGCACTTATGTAAATCTGATTCCTCTGCTACACAAACTCTTGGATGTGAAGAATTAAAGGTCGTGGATTACTCAACAGCACTGACAAGCAATCTGCAAATACAAGCTGGTGCAACACACACACACACCTCAGAATGCCAATGTTTGTGAACAAGTGTTCACACAGCGGCGTCATTTTAAAGATCCATCTCGGTACAGTCAACAGCCCAGAGCCCAGAAGTTTCCAGAGGAAAATGTTTGCATTGTACATCTCTACGAACCATGAACACATTTGTATGTTTCGTGTGTTTCATATCAACATTTCTAACGTGACATATATAAAAGCTGACTTTGTCATTGGGAGGTGTATCTGTGTATATTTGAAAGGTTACTATTTATATTTTTTTGCACTATACGATTATCTTTCTACTCTGGTAAGGAGCACCTGTAACACCAACAATTTCCCCCCGGGGATCAATAAAGTATTTCTGATTCTGATTCTGAGGGGATGGTGGATGGTGTGACACCTTGGCAAGACACCTGCCAAGCAGCACAACACAAACAACTGAACTGGTTGTTTATTGGAGACCCAAAACCTGAGTGTTTTAACGACACATGGCGTCATTTCCCAGCAGTGTTTGATCCACAGAACCTGCTTGTTCTTTTCTGAATCTGAGTGTTTTTAGTGATGCATTGTGGTGTTTCACAGGGGATGACATGCAGCAAAGGGCCACAGGTTGGAATCGAACCGACAGCCTTGTACATGGGTGCGTGCTCTATCCACTAAGCCACCAGCGCCCCAGAACCTGGGTGTTTTTAGCAGCACACTGTGGTGTTTCCCAGCTGTGTCTGAGCAACGAATCTCGGGCGTTTTCTGCCGACACATAGTGGCGTTAGATCCACCAACCTGTGTTGTTCACTGACGCTGTGACATTTCCCAGCAGCCCCTGCACATTTTTTACTGAATCTTTTTTTTAGCAGTGCATCGCGGTATTTCCCAGCAGCCTTTGAGCCACAAAACTTAAATATGTCAAGCCAAAAGATGACAAAGTGTTTTTTGTTGCTTAACTGAACCACATCTTCATCACAGCATTACGTTTCAACACATCTGCAACAAAATAATCTACAAATGTTACATATCTGTTGCTTGCATAAACATACCATGCAAACATTTTTTCTGGCAATTTTTATTTTATCATATGAAATGCAAAATGCTCTAATCACCCCAATTCCTCAGTGTTTGGAATTTTCACACAAAACAGTGCTCAGTGGTGTTTTTTTGTATTAACTGTGGTTCATGTCTGATACTTGAATGCATGCATGAATAAAGGGATGGAAAGGAGAGAACACTCTAAAGTCTGTGTCTGTGTTTTTTACCCTGATTCTTACTGTCAAAACAAAGTACCTGAACACATACAGTTCATAAAGTATGTTTATAATTAAAATGTGCAGCTTTCCTCAGACTTGTGCCTCCTCTTACTAAATGCCTGTGTTTGTTCCATCAGACGCAGGAGTCCCTGAACCCCAACAACCTGGAGTACTGGATGGAGGACGTCTACACACCCGGCTACGGCTCACTGCTCAAGAGAAAAGAGGCGGAGTTCAGGAGGGCGAAGGTGTGTAAGATCGGAGCGCTGATTGCAGCAGCTACCTGCACTGTGATCCTGGTCATCGTTGTTCCAATTTGCACCATGAAAACATGAGAGCACCAGGACGGAGCGGCCCGGCCTAACGGATGATACACTCTTACTGCTGTTCCTTTTCTGTTGGTGGACTGGGTAAGTGTGCAGCAGACTTACCAACCAAATGAACGTGTCGGGACTCGAGGATGTGAGCGGGAGGTTTTTTGTTTGTAATGCAGTATTTACTTCTGGTAGTCCTTTTTGCCAGTATAAAATGATTAGGACAACTATTGTACAATAGAAATGAATTCAGCAAGTGCATAATATCTCCTGTATATCTATTGGTTTAACAGTTGTAGTTTACTCTCTTGTTATAAACTGAGCGGGACAGTTTGAAGGTCTTTGATTTTAATTGTCTGTCTTAAACAACTGCAGCAGATGATCTCAATTGGATTTGTTATCGTAGCCAGCGTATGATATTTTTATTTTTGTATAATTACTGTACAGTGTATTTTGATCAAAATTATTTTTGATGAATTATCTGGTTGAATGTGAGAATTTATCTTTTTTTTAATTCTTTTTCTTCATTAACAGCAAGCATTTTAAGTAATGACATTTGAGCAACATTTTCTAATTAGAAATATATTGAAGAACTTTAGTGATATAAATATATATATACTGTATATAGTCTCATAGGTTGCAGACACAGTATGACTATACAGCCAAACTGAATGTATTGATGAAGTTAGTCTATTCACTTGGAAAGGAATGACTTGAGACGTGAAGTTAGTCTATTCACTTGGAAAGGAATGACTTGAGACGTGACTTGAATGTTTCTGCCATATCTTGTCCTTTTTCTGAATTCTATCTGCTGCTCCTCCTGAAACACTGGGTCTGTTCTTTTCTCTGCAAGTGTTTGCTCAGTGAGAACTTGGGGTTCTGCATTACTGTAGACTAGTGAGGCTCACCTGGGAGGATTGTCTGGGCTCAGCACTATTGAATGTGCCAGCTTCCCACACTAGCACAAACTAAACACAACAACATCCCCGATAAAGCAGGTTTGTCCTTTGTTTTACCGCTGCAGTCTCCTTTAATGCCTTAAAGTGCAAACACTTCTGTAGCCACACCAGTCCCTCGTTCAGCCCAGTCCCCAGAGTTCTTATTTTCTGCAAACCTTGGATACGTTACATGTGGCGGATATGTTGAAACTTTATATTTCAACAATGCTTTAGTCAAGGTGTGGTTTGGTTTAGGCACAAAAACCACTTGGTTATGGTTAGGAAAAGATCATGCTTTTGACTGAAATACCCAGTTTAGGGGGTGCAGTGTCGACTGGAAACACAGTGATGTCTCTGCAAAAAAAACAGTCACTTTTCATTCTACAATCCTTGCAGGAAAAGCAGCATTGCTCTGCAAAAAAAAGCAACGTCTCTGCAAAAAATAGCTGCTTTTTGTGCTGCGATCATAGCAAAAACAGCAGCAATCTCTCGGCAAAAAATAACCACGCTTTGTGCCACAATTCCTGCATAAAAGGCAGGAATGTTTCTGTTAAAAACAGCCGCTTTTCGTGGCACTATACCGGCAGGAAATGCAGCGATGCAACAACTGCTTTTTTTGTGCCAAAATCCCTGCAGAAAGGGCAGCAGTATCTCGGCAAAACAGTCACTTTTTGTGCCACAAACCTGGCAGGAAAATCAATGTCTTGGCAAAAAATAACCACTTTTTGTGCCACAATTCCTGCAGACAATGCAGCAGTGCTCAGCAAAAAATATCCAGACAGGAAAAGCAGCAAAGTTTCGGTACAAAAGATCTGCTTTTTTGCCACTATCTCAACAGTAAAAGCAACAGTGTCTTGGCAAAAAAAAAGCCGCTTGATGTGTCACAACAGGATATGCAGCGATGTCTGTGCAAAAAAGAACCACTTTTTGTGCCACTATCCTGGCAGGAAAGACAGCAGTGTCTCTGCGAGAAGCAGCCATTTGTTATGTCAATATCCCAGCAGGAAAAGCAGCAATGTCTCTGCACTATCTCGATAAAAAACAGCTGCTTTCCATGCCACAATCACGGCAGGAAAAGCAGCACTGCTCTGCAAAAAACAGCTGATTTTGGTGCCACAATCCTGGCAGGAAAAAGCAGCAACGTCTCAGCAAAAAACAGCAGCTGTTCATACCACAATCCCGGCAGTAAGGCAGCATTGTCTGCAAAAAAAACATCGATTTTTGTGCCACTATTCCAGCAGGCAAAAGCAATATCACTGCAAAAAAACAGACACTTCTCATGGTACAATTTTGTCAGGAAAAGCAGCATTGCTCTGCGAAAAACAACTGCATTTTGTGTCACAATCCTGGCAGGGAAAGTAGCGATACCTCGCTAAAAAAACCCAACCACTTTTCATGCCTAAAAAGCTGCTGGAAAAAGGGCCAAGTGTCGTCATAAAACAACCATGTTCGGTGCCTAAACAGCTGCCGGGAACAGAGCAATAACTCGCTAAAAAATAACCGTTTTTGTTGTTGGTTTTAAGCAGTAATCTTGGTGTCACACCATCAAAGTCAGCTCATAAACTACGTCACTTTAGAAACTTAGATATGATACATATGAAACATGTAATGTATTCATGGTTTGCAGAAACATACAATGCCAACTTCTCCTAGAGACCCGGCTGCCTCATTACCATACCAGCCTGGCAAACCTTAGTTTCAGCAGCGTGACATAATTGTGATTGGCTCTGGTGCCAGTAATTTTTCTCGCCATGACAGCCTGCCCTGGACTCAAACCAACACAGCCGGATTTCTTTAACTAACAAACATCCAAAAAAGCTTGGGACAGCTGACACTAACAAATCAACACAGAGGTAGCTTATGTAAGCATGAAACAGAAAGTCATCAAGAAAAGCACAGCAGCTCATTACAGACCTGCACAGTATGAACGAAGGGATGACGGCACCTGATCACAGTCACTCGCATTTATACACTTTATCATCAGTGGCACAGAGGCCGAATGTTATCACAGATTACTGAAAGTGCGCCTTTCCCAACATGTGAGAGCGAACTGTTACACTGCTGCAGATACAGATCCCTGATCCCACTCAGTAACAGAGATAAAGGCCTCATGCTCAGCAAAGTCATTAACAAGGCTGTCCAAGTCCAAATTCTGCTCGCTCTGCTGTTCTCCGTCCAGTGAATAAACAATCCACTGACTCTCTGTTGTCTCATGCTGCTTCTTAAAGGTATACTGTGCAGGACTGTTGGTTGCTGATTGTGAACACGCTCACTAGCGGAAGTAAAAGTTAAAGCCAACTACAGATTCACTCTCATTTGGCGTTTCACCTCGCTATAGTTGCGATTTTACGGCACTGTGTGTCTTGGATTCGGCTGCTCACGGTCTGGCACGTGGTTGCTACCTCCTCTGAGCACCGTGGGGGTACACGCCCATAAACATCCTAAAAATCCAGGCAGAGGTTAGAGTCTCTTTAGATAAATACACCGCCACACACTGAGCGTGGGTCATCAAGTGATGATCGAGAGGGATCAAGAGTCCATACACTGTTTTATAGGAACTCCTGCACAGTATATCTTTATATAAGACTTTATCAACTTGAGCTGGGAGGATGAGCGCTCTGTGGTGGCAGCAGTGACAGGTATAGTGAGGTATAACAGCAGTACTGTGCAAACATCTCTTAATGTTGCAGCCTACATGAACCGATTGGTATAAAATAGCTCTTGATGCTGGAATCGGAGGGCACGGTATCTGTGGGGGAAATCTCAGTAGGACCACTGCCGGGTGCAGCCTAGCCCGACCTCTGAACCTGCGGCGGCAGGGAAATCTCCTTCTGACTGGCTGGAAAAGTGCGTTACGACTGGGCCATGACAGCTTCATTTGTGGAGCTCGATGGCAACAGTGAGTTAACGTTAGCCTCCGGTTGCATGTCAACACTGCTAGCATTCGATAAAGCCTGGGTATGAGTAAAAAACTGATTTCCGATTTTGTCAGTTTAGTCCACTTATCCTGTTTTCTCTTGTCAACCCAATCGCCAGGAAAATGTTGGTATTGTACATTTCTGCAAATTACAGATACGTTACATTCACATGTTGATATGTAGTGAATGCGCTGAAAATTTAGGCTTCGATAATGCTGTGGTGAACATGTGGTTGCAACTCATCCTCACTGTGACCTCGTCACATGTCCACGTTTGGTCATGGACTTTCCACGTCCACATTGACGTCCAAGGTACCCTGGGTGTGTTGGTTGTTGACGTTCTGGGACGCCGTGTCAACTTCAGCCTGTTACATGCATTGTCTGTTTTCAAAATACACTTCTGTTTTCACAGGAAATGTACAGTTTGCATACAGTCTCTTTCAAAATAAAAGCACTACGTCAGTACAGCACCGCAAATTGATGTTTTTTCCTTCAACAACAGACACACATGATTGGGTTTAGACAAAAAAAACAGGGTTTGGCTTTATAATCTTACAGGAAGCGACCACCGGCTTCCGGGTCACTGGTTGTTGGACCCATCCACCACCCTACTCGGACTTTCGCCACCTTAACTTTCCTTGTTGTCCATTCACGTCTCCCCTGACACCACTGGGCATCGTTAAACAATAACAGCGTTCGGCCGCGTATAACGTAGACGTGAAAGGGCGGCTTTATTCGTTGGTGTCTAACACCAGACGTCACTGGCCAAGTGCGGGTTTTCAACGACATTCGAGTAAGACTGGGTTGTGTGGTGAGGTTTATGCACGAAACCCACTCTGTAAGGAAAAGATCATGTTTCCAGGCTGGAAAAGCAGCGACGTCTCTGTAAAGAAACAACCACTTTTCATGCCTAAAAAGCCGCTGGAGACACAGCGATGACTCGCTGAATCACAACTGGTTTTGTTGTTTGTTGGTCTCAAACAGTGGTCTGCACACACCATCCCCTCCACCTCCCAATGACAACATCAGCTCATAGACTGTGTCACTCTACAAACACTGATATGATACGTATGAAACAAACAAATGCAGAATCGTACAATGCCAACATTTTCTCCTGCTGCTTCTATCCTTCCTCTTTAGAGCACCACTTTTTTGGGGGGTTTACTAAACATTATTCTGCTAACTTGTCTGTTTGCTGAAGAACGCTGCGTCATACTGAAAGTTTGAGGAAAAAACAGACATTTATGTGAGTTATCACAAATGAGAGGGAGAAAGGTCACTGGTTCCCAGCAGGCCTTCTTCCTTCCAAACTTTTGAGAAGAAAACAACCAGATTAAGTGAGTGGTGGGTGGAAATAATTATGAACAATAATTTATTTGTAACAAAAACCTGCAGCGTAGAAATGAGGAGTGTCACGATTCACCAAATCAAGGATTCAATTTGAGTTTTAGTTGAAACTTTTTTTTTCTCTCCGGTTACGACTGTGCCATTGTTGGACTGTCGAGTCTTGATTTGTAAAGATCAACAGATCTCTGGTTTTTATCACAACTGTCATTTACATTTTCAGAGAGTGTGTTTTATATATTATTTGAACAATATCATAATCAATTAGATCACTAAATTTCATGAACAGAGCTTTAGAAGGGTCTCTGTGACCCGATCTGGCAATAATTCTTATGGCTCTCTTTTGTAGTATGGAAACTGGGTTTTTATGTGTTTCTCTGTGGATGATGTGTGGAACAATAAACAGACACACAGATTCTGATTTGACAGATCGTCAGCACTGTAGAGAAACTGATTTTGATTTCGTTGTTTACAGCATAATTTCCAGTGTAATCAATTGAGTCTCTGTTTGATTTTGTTGTGTAATTTGTTCTTTTTTGTCGTCTGTATTAAAGACAAAAATGCATGAATGAATTCAGCAGTCCAACACAACACCGCTGACTGCAGCCTCCAGAACGATCATCGAGTGACAGGACACGACCAGGCTGCTGATCAAACTGCATCTCTCGTGGCCGTTATGAAACACCCCCTGCTGATCCATACAGAGTCTCTCTCAGTCTGTGCAAACATCAGTGCAGCGTTTAAGACCTGCTGTCGACTTCACAGCCTCGAACAGTGGCCACACTGCCAGGCAGATAACACGTTATTCAAGTGCTGCTGGCATGTAACAACCTGGTCGCCAGATGAAAATGTTGGCATTGTACATTTCTGCAAACCACAGATATGTTAAATTTGCTAATTTCATATGTATCATATCAGCGTTTGTAAAGTGACGTAGGATATGAGCTGACTTTGTCATCAGGAGGTGGAGGGGATGGTGGATGGCCTGACACCAAGGTGAAACACCTGCTGAGCTGCAGACCACTAGTCAACACCAGTTTTTCACCATCACATCACAGAGTTTCCTAGTGGACACATTGCAGCATTCCCCAGTGGCATTAGAGCCACTGCGCCTGGGCATTTTTCACTGACAAATTGTAACGTTTCCCAGCAACGTTTGACCCAGCGAACCTGGGTGTTTTTTAACCGACACATTGCAGTTTTTTCCTGCGGCATTTAAGCCACCAAACCTGAGTGTTTTTCACCAACACATTATGACATTTCCAAGTGGCATTGGAGCCACTGCGCCATGGTGTTTTTCACTGACAAATTGTGGCGTTTCCCAGCAGGTGTTTCCCCGCCATTTTTCACTAATACACCATGGCATTTCCCACCTGTGTTCATGGCACCAATCCTGGGTGTTGCTGAGGTTCCCAGAGGCATTTGAGCCACCGAACCTGAGCGTTTTTCAGTGGCTACTGCAGCATTATCCAGCGGTGTTTGAGTCAGCAAACCAAGATGTTTTTCACCAAGACATTGTGGTGTTTCCCAGCCATGTTTGAGTCACCAAACGTAGATGTTTTTTTGACCGTGATATTGTGGCATTTCCCAGCAGCGTTTGAGCCACCCAACCCTGGCATTTTTTACCAACACAACGCTGCGTTTCCCATCTGCATTTCAACCACCCAACCTAAGTGTTTTACACTGACACACCATGGCATTTCTAACCGGTGTTCATGGCACCGAAACCTGGCCATTGCAGGGTTTCCCAGCGGCATTTAAGCCAACGTACCTGGTCGTTTTTTAGTGACATATCGCTGAGTTTCCCGGCAGCATTTGAGCCACGGATTCTGGGCATTTTTCTTTGTGGTGTTTCCCAACGGTGTTTGAGCAACCAAACCTGGGCATTCATTTTAACAAAATGGCATTTCCCACCGGTGTTTGTGGCACCAAACGTGGGCTTTTTTTACCGACACGTTGTGGCATTTCCCAGCAGCGTTTGAGCCAGTGAAGGTAGGCGTCTTTCACAGACACATTGCAGCATTTCCCAGCAGCAATTTAGCGACCAAACTAAGGCGTTTTCACCAACAAATCTCTGAGTTTCCCATCGGTGTTTGAGCCACAAACCTTGGCGTCTTTGACCAGCACAATGTGGCATTTCCTAGCAGCGTGTGAGCAACCCACCTGAGCGTTTTTCATCGACACATCAGCGGCGTTTAAGTGTCAACCTGGGTGTTTTTCACCAAACTGTCCCTGCTTATCCAGGAACTTTTGTGCCACCAGACGTGATGTTTTAGTTCCAGAACAAGATCTTTTCCTCACCATAACTAAGTGGTGTTTGTGCCTAAACCTAACTACACCTTCACCACAGCGTTGTTGAGAAACATATAGTTTCATCATGTCAGCTACAAATAATGTAGAAATGTAACAGACCCGTGGTTGGAACCGTACAATGCAAATATATTATCTGGAGATTGGGTTGCATGTAACTGGATTAACAGGAACTGCTGAGGGAGGTTGTTTTTTTTATGTGGGATTAAGAGGCTTATCAGTATTCATGTTACAAATGATGATTTTAATATTGTCAAAAGTTTCGTGCAGGCAGCAGCACTTGGATTTGTTAGAGACTCAATCAGTCAGAAGAGAGAGTCCTCACTTCAGTTCATATATAAACCACTCTGGTCCTAATTTAAGAGCGACACTGTCTGCACTGAGGAGAGATGCTGTATCCAGCTGTAAACAAGAGCCACTGTTTGTTTCTGTTTCTCCATCCACTGCATCGGATCTGATCTGTTGTCAGCACAGGAGACGTGAGCTGCAGAACACTGCAGGAGTCTGTAAATAGTTTCAGGTTCAGGGTACATTGTGGGAGCAGGTGTTACTGGAATATTACTGTAATAAAAACGTATTGTTCTGACTGTTAATGGATCTGTGTTTTCATGTTGTCGTATTGTGTTTCATCTGGGATACCTGAGAGTGTTCTGTTACTGATGCAAGAAACTTTTGGTAAAGTCTACGCTCAAAAGTCCAACTTGTCAGGTTAGTGTGCTATCTTAATTATTCTTTCTCTGCTTGTCTGGTTTGACCGACTGAATGCTCTTGATAACCTAAATACTGACTGATAAATTGGGACACAGACACCACAGGGGCGAGAAAAACTGTGGAGAGCTGAATGTGGGATCTGTCAAAGCCCTGCTGTCTGCAGTGTCACTTATTTGCATAAAAATCAGAGAGATCCAGATTATTAAGATAAAACCTTAATGTTTAAAGTATGAGAGAGTCAACTATAAAATAGAAACACACTTTGATAGAGGATCAGGTTCACAGACAAAAAATGTTGTAAAATATTCAGGCTACTGACATCACACCGCCCCGACATGAGATGGGTTCATTACGAAGCAACACCGGCCATTCCCACTGATAGATTGCCTATCAATTACACATTTCAGTTTGACTGACAGACCTGTTCAGCTGCCACGAGGAAATTATGAGAAACCCACGTCCTCCAGAAAGTGTGTTTTCAGCTCTTTGCAGTTTCATTATGTTGCTGTTTCTCTGACAGCCCATTCTACTTTTTTTCCTGACTGTCAACCCCAGGGTGCGGTAAACACAATCAGTGTAGCTTTTTGATGCTTCAGCTACGAGCGGCGAGGGAGGCCAGACAGTCCTGCAATCTGCTGCAGAAAGTTACGTCCTCCAGACCTAAACACAATTTCAGCAAGCTGGGTGAAAAGCAGAGGGCAAATCGTACCAGACTGTTTTCATTCCCAGGCGTCAAACACAGCTGCTTTCACACAGCACGTTAAAATGCCAACTATTACAACAACACACAACAAAGGCAGAGACATAACGGGTGAAAAATATGTCTGTGAGTCTTGAGCCTAGTTCACATGACACGATTTTCACCTCGATTTTGACGTCGCAGAGGATCTTGAGAGCCACCTTGGATCGGAGGTGAGTCGGCAGATAGTCTAAGTCCTCATGTGTGAACAAGCCTACGAGCAAGTCACCCCCTTCGTCTGCGACTGGGACTGGATATCTGGCATGCTAGAAAACTGGAGAAGTCTGACACGACTGACAAAGAGCATCAGCCAATGAGAGGCGGGATACGTCCCACGTCAGCACACAGGAGGACGGAAGAAATGTGAGGAGGACAAGCCGCAGGGTTGCCAGGTCTGCTTATTAGCCGCGACTTTGGGCTTGTTTTTTTGTAAAGTCACTTACAAATATTGGTAGTCAGGTTGCGTTTTTTGGGCTTGTATCTAAAGTGGAGTTGCTTATTTGGGCTTGTTCTCTAAACGTCGCCTTTCTCTATATATATCTGTCTAATAAGTTATTTAAACGCATGATAGTCGCTTCTTTTGGGCTTGTTTCCATAGCCCTGGTTGCTTGTTTCTCTCCCAACATCTGGCAACACTGACAAGCCAGCAAGCAACAACAACAATGGCGGCGTCCACAGGATCACGGCGAGCGCGTTGTGTTTGGACCCAGGCCCTGGAGGCAGATCTGATTCAACACTGGGAAGAATATCCATGCCTTTACAATGTGTCGTCTCCAAGTTTGGTGACGTCACCGCGTTATCTGGGGCTCTGTTGGCGAGGGCTCGGTGGAGAAATCTTGTGGTGTGCACACACAGGTCTTAACGCAGTTGGCGAGACTCCCACTGACAGAAACACACGTCGCCAGGTATGAACACTCAAAAGATAACGATAGTCTCCGCGACGCAAAATCAGGGTGAAAATCGTGTAATGTGAACTAGGCTTTACAATAATGTCCTAAATTGTAAGTGTAATAATTACATTTTGGGTTTTGATGCTTGGTTCTCCAAAGTGAACTTTTCAGTCCTCCCATTTCATTTAAACAATCAGTTCAAAAGAGCAAAGAGAGATGAATAACTGAGGAGACGGTGCTGATCACTGACGGCCTGTTCTCAGCCCCACGTGGTCAAAGTGCTTTTTCAGGCACCCTGTGTGAGGTATCAGTGCCAAAGGGGGCGGCAGTATCTCCCATAGGGACTTGGCTTGGGAACCGGAGGGTTACCGGTTCAACTCATATCGTATATGTGTATTTCGGGCCAATGTGCACATGACAACAGAGTGAAAATTACCAAAGTTTATCTTCTTCTAAAGGCACCCTTTAGCATCTTTATGAGATGCACTGAGTTTTCAACTATCTCTAGTGTAAATCTGCAGAAGCACTTGATGCTGAGAACAACTGACGAAGTATAGAGAGCGAGAAAGTGGCCGTTGGATGGGAGGGAGGGAGGGAAAGAGGATAAGCAAAACAAAACCGAACTTTGTGCCAAGAGACCACAGTTTGTGTTCCACGTGAAACCAAAAGTCAGTGTGGTTTAAACTAATGTACCTTTCGTCACGTATGTACCTACATCCCGTGTGAATCTAAAGATATATAATATCTATAGATACTGGAGCCCAACATTACGCATTATCAGTCCAAACAAATTGCTCACCTGGAGCATACGCCAAAATACTTTCTAGCTCCTGGGTTTACCTACAAGGTATGCAGCACAGTTGTGTTTCATCCGCTGGCTCCAAACACATGCAGCTTAGGATAATTGGTGACTCTAAATAGCTTGTTGGTTTGAATGTGTGCGCTAATTGTCTGTCTCTATTTGTCAGCCCTGCGATAGTCTGGCGACGTGTCCAGGGGGGCCACAACTGGCCCCTGGTGGGACTTTGGACACGCCTGCTGTACAGCAATTGTCAGATAAATAAAGTGACAACAACAACAGCTCAAAACAAACAAAAAACAAACGTTGACACCTCTCATTGTGGAAGTCATTATGTGAAATGTTCCAGGGTCCCTCGTGTTTCCACAGACCATTAAGTTCCTGATGACATGTAAATGTGTCTGACTATTAACTTCACTGAGGAAGCTGGTAGATGTTAGTAAGTCTGTTTTTTAAAGATGTCAAACTAAAATATTAACATACCAGGAAGTTCATTTTGGACTGCCAAACACATAGAAATAAGAATAAAATAACTAATGAATGTGTGGACTTCAGCCCTGTTCCCATGGGACTGGCTTTATCTGGGATATTAGCCCACATGTCTGTATTTTATGTATTTAAAATATATTTACTCAGGATGAACAAAGTCTTCTTCACAGATCAAATCCAGAGGATTATCCCTCACACAATTCTTCTTAGCATCCCTGGCTGAAAAAGATTGTATAGCCTATTGAAAGACAAAAATATCTTTTTATTAAATACTGCAGTGTGTGTCACTGATCTTACCGTCCGTCCTTGTGCCTCATTGATGGGCTCAAATTTTCTCCCTCTCTGAATCAGTCTCCAAGGCTGACGATCTACAGATGAAAAGTGAAAGGAAAACAAAACACACACACAAAAAAGAAGAGCTTCAGTGCTCCTTGTGTGAAGGGCTCTGTCTCACAATGTTTTGTGTTTTTAGCCATCCATCACATGTGCATCTGATGGAACAGATTCACGTCAGGTTTACTGACGATCGCTGTCGACACAGAGCGTAAGCAAAGTGTCGTTGTGAGATGTTCGTGGCTTCTTCTTTTGATACTTGTAAGGATGTGAATCTTTATTTTTTTTGGTGCTCAGCACCACGCCTACAACCTTTAGTTACCAAAAAACCCTTCTCTGTGTATCTTTAAATATGTTTACACAGAGCTATAAAAGCATATTATACACATTGGATTACCCGAAGTAGGGCCTACTTTAAATTAAACTACAATATGTGTTGTTTGTCCACACCCTGTCATTTGTCTGTGCCTCCCAAACTTTTACAAATCACTGTTGAAAAATAAATCCGTACTATGATGTGACAAAACTGTGGTCAAGGGTTGGGCTCAGTCAGGAATACGTCAGTCAAAGAAAACTTTATTTCCATTTGCAGTAATATATTTAGAGGTATGGCTCTGTTCTGGGGCCTCTGCCTTTTCTAAGCCTATGCAAAAAGCCTAGGGTGGAGAGAGCACACCTCTCTGCCCTTCCACGTGCATACGAGGAAAGCCTAACGCCTCGTTTCCACTTACGTATGTGCATGGAGACGAGACAACAGGAAGTCTATTCATCCTATGGGAATCTCTGTGATATCCAATGTGCCTGTGAAACTCCTCCACTCCCTAATATTTCAGTCCAGAATTTGTCACGAATATGTTTAAAAGAATTGAACTTTTGCGGTGGATTTCGGAGAGTCCGTATGACAGTGTGCTAGCTTAGCTAACAGGCTATTTCCTTCAGTATAGTTGCCTGTGTCATATTATGACTCGTTCAGCCGTTCATACGTCTTTTTAATTAAATATTTCACGAAACATGCTACATATAGGTGGCAGGTCCTGTTTTTGTCCTGGTAATGTTCAAGAGCATATTCCAAACTACTGGATGGCGAAAAACAGACAAAGTTAGCCCCTCCCCTGCGGCTACGGGTAGTTTCTATCGGGTTTCTATCCAATCATAAAGAAATGCACTTCCTTGCACCAGAGGCATCATCCGTGTCTACAGACACGAGTCACATACATTAGTGGAAACGAGGTGTTAGAGCCAGATGAACAGACTGAAAACAACAACATCAATTTAACCAAAGTTTTCCTTTGGGGAAATAATTTGCAGTTGGGAAAAAAAAAAGGTAATGAATCGCAATATATTGTATCGCAATACTCAGCATATCACAATAATATCATATAATGACCTAATAATCTTGATAATATCGCAGTCATTCACACCACTAACCGTTACCCATTGACATCCCGAGTTTAGGCACAAAAACAAGTTGGTTAGGTTTAAGGAAATGGTTCAGCTTAGAAAAACATTGTGCACTGGGTTAAAACGATGACTTCTGTGAGGTGGATGTGAGGTGTAAAGGACAGCTACAGTCTCTCAAACAGCAGTTACGTTATTTGCTTTTTTAAAGCCACTACAAGGAACTTTTAACTGGATAAGCAAAAGTCTCTCGTTTCTGCTGATGTCTGTGCGTGACCTACAACAGCAAATGAGACCATCGGTGTGAAGATAAGCTATTTCTATATAGTGTATATCCATACCTTTAGGAAACTGTCTCCGGGTCCGCCCCAGGTCGCTTCCAGGACGAAACGATTTACGGCACTCAGACGGCACACGTCATCTTACCTAGCTGCTTACATTTATAGTGACTCTTATAAATAGTCGCTATTCCTCCTCCTCGACCCGACGTCCGCGGGGAGTTAAAATAGCAGCAATCATCGGGTAAAAGTTCTGTGAAAGCACTGGACTCACCAACAGTCAGCCACGTCTCAGTCACACAGAGAAAATCCAATCCTCGGGAAGTCAGGAAATCCTTCAGGATAAACGTTTTGTTCGCTAGCGATCTAGCATTTACCAGCCCAATCCTGGCAGGAGCCGGCGGGTCCACGGCGTTAGCTGTCCGGGGAGCCACACACAGAGGCCGCAGGTTGCGCAGATTCACCCCGCGCCAGCGGGGACGAGGAGAGCAGGGGCCGCGGGGCTGGAACACCTCATCCGGGCCGACGACAGGTACCAGCCAGGCGTCGACAGGGTCCAGCGAGTGCCGAGAAATAAAGAGGCGAGGCACCGCTCCATACTCAGTCCAAGAAGCCGTGGAAGTGCTCGCCAAACAGGCCTTCAGCCTTACCAGCCGACCGCTGCGTTTACCCCGGCGGCGGTGGCGCTTACGCCGGAGAGGTGGAGCTGGGGCGCGGCAGAGGTGAGCTGGGATCCCCGATAGGAGCGGGGGCAAAGTTTTCCCGTCTTGTTGTTTCATTCATCCCCAAAACAAACACATGCGCGAGCCAGGTAAGCGTCTTTACAACAATACGCGCTAGAGCTCATGGGAAATGTAGGCTTCATTCCGGCAAAACACCAGTTTTGTCCACAGGGTCGCCAAAATCAACTCAAAATGAAAGTTCCTTGTAGGGGCTTTAAAGAACAATAAGTGTGATTTTGAAAACTGTGCATCTCATCCAGAGTCCTGAACACGACAGCCGCTGTGTGCTGCTATCTGTTTGTATTATTTAGTAAATCTATACATAACGTCCGCTATAATTGACTGTTTCTAACTCATTATCTCGGCTTTCCTCATGAAGATGAATGTGCACGTCAGCTTTTGAGAACTAAAGCAATTTTTGAGCTTGCAGGCTTCAATTAGTTCTGGTACGATGCAAACACAACTCGGCGTTTCACTGATTACAGAGGAAGCGTTCCCTCTCTGACTGATGGCCGTGGTGCCATTCAGTTTGCTGCAGATTGTTGAAGTCAGCCTGTGTATTTATTTTTCACGCTGTGTGAGCAGAAGGTCCTTTACAGTAAAAATATGTTGCCTTTAAACATCAGAAGGCAGCATCTCTCAGCCAAAACAATCCTCGTGAGACGGGCCTGCTAACCTTAACTGCTGCTCACTAATGAACAAGGACGAAGCTGGAAACCCTGCTGGATGTGTATGTGTGTGTGTGTGTGTGTGTGTGTGTGTGTGTGTGTGTGTGTGTGCGCACAACCTTGTGTGAGTTACTGCGGTCCAATTACTGAACAAAGGGCCAAAAAAAGA
Source organism: Epinephelus moara (assembly GCF_006386435.1). Lineage (NCBI taxonomy): Eukaryota > Metazoa > Chordata > Actinopteri > Perciformes > Serranidae > Epinephelus > Epinephelus moara. Next base: position 47,853,717 of record NC_065506.1, on the reverse strand, counting down.
ATATATGAGCTTACACTCTGACATCTGTTCTAAAGATTTAACATATAGGCCTGTATACACTGTAGTTATAGAGGTCCAAGAGGGTGAAGGGTCCAACTGCAGCGTGGGACTACAGGTCTGGAGCCAATGGGAAGAGAGGCGGGTCAAAAATACAACCTAGTTATAAACTAATGTGCAAGTGATAATACCCTGTTGGAGGGTCACTTCTAAAACATATTACACTACAGATTACTGAATACATGCACTTCTGTGGCACATAGGTAGGACTGATCTTCCAAGGACCCAGATGTTCTCTCCCTTATGACTTCTGGCTGGGAAGAGGGCGCCGAACAGCAAGATGTGCGGCTCTGGCTGGTGGATCATGTAATGCACCCATCCTTGGCTCTGCTGGACCCCCAGATTCCTGCACTCTGTCTCCGACATCAAATGGGTCTTGGGTACACACTTTGCAATGTCTTTGGGTAGCATGACATGCCTGTACTCGTATTTGTCGGCGTCATATTTATCAGAGTAGTATATCTGTTTGTGAGACATGGCGAAGACCTGATATAACTGCCAAAGTATCCGGATATGAAAAATTATTCCAGTTTTTCGCGTCCAACAGTAGTAGGATGTTGGTTCCTCTTTGTTTCCCTCTCGAATGCACTTAAGTGTAATTTATAACAAATTCAGTAGAAACTCAAACTATGTGATGTATTTTAAAAACTTTGGATTATTCTTGAAACATTTCAATATCCAACCTGGTCTCATTCCTAAGTCGTTGAAAACTGGCGCTTGGTCAGTGACTTCTGGCGTCAGACACTGACAAAAGAAGACGTCCTTCCACATCAGTATGACATGCTGCCAGTCACCATTATTGTTTATCGGCACCCAGTGGTGTCGGGGAAATACGGCAGGACAATAAAGAAAGTTAAGGTAGCAGGAGGGGTCAAACAATCATCGACTTTCACACTGGAGGCCGGTGTTCACTTCCTGTGTAAACGTAAAGCCAAACCCTGTTCTTTTTTTCCTAAACCCAACCACATGCATTTGTTGTTGAAGGAAAAAAAAAACATAAATAAATTCAGGGTGTTTTTATTTTGAAAGAGACTGTATGCAAACTGTACATTTCCTTTTTGAGATGAGAAAATGTGGTGGTAGGGAGTTCAAGAGCCTGGGNCTTTCACACTGGAGGCCGGTGTTCACTTCCTGTGTAAAGGTGAAGCCAAACCCTGTTCTTTTTTCCTAAACCCAACCACATGCATTTGTTGTTGAAGGAAAAAAAAACATAAATAAATTCAGGGCGTTTTTATTTTGAAAGAGACTGTATGCAAACTGTACATTTCCTTTTTGAGATGAGAAAATGTGGTGGTAGGGAGTTCAAGAGCCTGGGGTCAGTGCAGCTTAAAGCCCAGACACCCATGGTGCTGAGGAGTGAGGTGGGTCATGGTCAGGACACTAGCAGAAGAAGAGCGCAGGGAGCGGGAGGGGGTGTACTCCTGGAGGAGGTCAGAGAGGTAAGTGTGGGCTGGGTTGTGGAGGGCTTTGAAGGTGAGCAGAAAATGTTTGTAGTCAATCCAGTAGTGAACAGGGAGCCTGTGTAGTTGGATGATTTGGTGCAGGTGATGATCCAGGCAGTTTAACTTATCTGTCATTTACCACAGACTATCAGCTCCCTCCAACCTTGTTTAGGTTTTTGTAGCTAAATGAGGAGGTGTTGTGTGGATTCGTCTTTGTTTTTAGCTTTACAAATCTAGTGTTCCTTCCTCCAGTTGCAAAGCTTTCAAAATAAAAAAGGAATAAATTAAAAAAAAAAGGCGTTCAGCACTGCACCACTCACAGCCAGTTGGAATATTCCAGTGGAAAACAATGCAATTAAACTGAAATCCACCCTCATTGAATTCAGTTAGGACTGTGTGTTACAGCAAATAAAACAAATATGGTAATCCTTTCTAGTAATCTATTTTTAAAAACAGTAACTTCAGAATACCACCAATGTAACTTATGTCCATATTTTTTATCATACGTTTCTTTCTTATATGTGTCTTGATGGCTGCAGTGCTTGCTTTTATCTTTTATTATAGCTTCCCTGTTAACACCGAGGCAAATGGCCTGGATGTGTAAACCTACTTGCAATAAACCTGAGTCTGATTCTGAGAGCGCCTGGTGGGTGGTGGAGATATTAACCTCCTGTTGCTTCCTTCATATAGTTCCAAAAATAAACGCAGGGACAGAGTGTTTAGAGGAATCTTATTATCTTACATATTATGTGTTTAAAATCCTTCTTAGTCCTCTTGCTCCTTATCTGAGGTCCCCTTTGTGTAACAGCGCCGCAGGGTTTATGACACAGTAAGCTCACAGCCTGAGTAATGTGCAGCTCAGTTAAAATATTTAAATACTAAATTGAATATGCTGCTGGTGCTGAATCATCCCTGGTCCTGCCTCATGTATCAAATTAATATTTAGACAAGTATGAGCTTGTCTGCTGTGGTAGTGTGACCTTTCAAACCAATTGGTAGACTGTGAAGGGGACATAATAGTTTTCCTAGCCATGGAGAATGTGTGTGAGGGTGGGGGGTGTGGGGGCGGACAGATTCTGTTGTGTTTTAAACAGGAGTTATATCACAAAGGACGGTTGAGCTGCGACAGAAGATGCTGTCGGAATATTTGAGACCAAGGACACCAGGACAGGAGAGGTTTATCCAACATATTATTGTCCCTTTGTTTGTCTGAAGGATTTTCGGAGTGAAGGACCCTGATCAGCCCTCGTGCTGATGCTGATGCTGATGTGTGAGAGCTGATATTGACATTTCAGAGTCTGTTTGTTGATATTTACCATATTTGTTGTGTGTTCCTCTGTTTCCTTAAAGCTGGTGTAGGCAGAAATCTGGAAAAGACAACAAAAACAGCAGAATTTGAAAACACACCATCCTCCTGCAGCTCTCTTACCTAAGCCCCTCCCACCAGACCACCACGGGCATATGCACCCACTTCATACAGCAACCCAGTGTTTCCCATACATTCATTTATTTAATCTTATTTCACTGTTTCTCACACCACAAATGAGACACGAATTAGCTGCGAGCCACCTCACAGTCTCCCCGCCTCGTTCCCCACCGCTGTGGACTGCTTCCTTATGCCCTCTATACACTGTGCGATTTTAGCAATCTTATAAGACCATTGCATGACACACTGTGAGACGTGGATCTAACAAACTTTGGTATGACGTCAAGCTTGATGTTTGCAGATTGTACAATGGCCGTTTACGAATGAATCGCAGGTTACGACGTACGTCAATATGCAACGTCATCAGCGTGCACCATCTGGAAGTTGCATTTCCTTCGATGCATTTCCTTCTTTTTTCTTGCGGTCATGATAGCAGCTGGAGGAAACATCAAATAAACAAGGCTTCTGCTGCGACAGCTCCACCAAACTTTCCTCTCTCTGCATCAGCGGTTCGATCCCGGGCTCCTCCAGGCTGCATGTTGAAGTATCCTTGAGCAAGATACTGAACCCCAAATTGCTCCCGATGGCTGTTCCATCAGTGTGTGAGTGTGTTAAAACTGAGTAGCAGGTGGCACCTTGTATGGTAGCCTCAGCCACCAGTGTATGACACCGTCAGAATTTTATCTCAGGTTATCTTTGGTCGTGAGACGTTGACAAAGGCCATCCTTGAACCTGTCTCACAGTGCGACGTAAGACCACCATTTTAGAGCCACGACCAAAGATATCGCCACGTTTCTCCCACGATGGCCATCTTTCGTCTGGGACAGCCGAAAATCCCACAGTGTATACCGGCCATTAGGCGGAGAGCAAGAACTATTCTCAGGAGATGAACCTTCGAATTCTGCCAGTGCAACCCCCCCGTGCCAGGCGTCACAGCAGGCTGATGGCCAGTGGCAGCGCTGGGTCTAACCTGTGTAACAGCAGCAACAGAAAGTTTGCTGATCTGGCAGGGAGTGGGGGTGGTCCAATCCCCCGAAATTGGGGTTTGCACTGGCCAGACGTTGCGCTAGACTTTTTCGTCGCCGGTCATTTTGACCGACAGGGTCATAAAAATCCGGTCATAATCTATTTTTACCGGTTATTTTAATTTTCGTTTTTAAATGATAATAAAGATATTCAAAGACATTTAGTTTTCATTCGTTTGTTTTTAATAAATCCAACAAGCAAGTTATAAAGTGTGCATTAATAAGGACATGAACGAAAAGATGAACAGACATCCACACACCCGTGCCATTAGGCTTCGCCCTGGACACACCGGACGGCACTAACGCATCACTAACACGTCCGGTGTGTCCAGGGTGTTATGTAGCTATGCCTGTAGGCTCAATGACACAAAATTAAAATTGTAATGAAGTGATTATGGTATTGAAAAATGTGTTTGGTTATTTTAAATTATAAACACGGTATTTTCTCCTCACGTTTCTCAGTCCATGCTGTTGTTATTTTATTTTGAAAATTGGCCGGATTCTCTCGTCTTTTCTGTGTCCGACTTCCTGTTTGGTATGATCCGCTCGATCCAGCTCGACAGAAACGCTCACGGCTCCCGTGAAAAATAGACCAGACCCTGAACTGAAGCGCTGCCTCCGCGGGCGCTCCGCTCTGCTCAGCGGCCTGTGTGGACAGTCAGATAGGTTAACATGGGTGCTGACTGAAAACTGCCTCCGCTGCTGGGCGCTGCGCTTCGGTTCCGCGTCCGGTGTGTCCAGGGCGTTATGTCAACAACGCTACATGAAGCAGATGAATGACTTTTTCTCTGCAGTACTGTGCACTCCGCTGCCAAGTGGGCAGGGGTGGTAATTGCAACCGGTCAAAATGACCGACGGCCTTCAGTTTTTCCGGTCATTGTTGTAAAAAAAAAACGGTCAATGACGAGAATATCCGGTTAACGCGACCCCTGGCACTGGCTGGATTCAGGTTGCTGCTGCCACTGACGGGAAGTCTGTCTCCGGAGCTGCTGACTGCTCTGTTCTTGGCGAGGTGGTCTGTAGTGGCAGGGAGTGAGGTGGAGAACACACTGTGATTTGAGGCTCTAGCTAACGTTAGATACATAAATGTAAACTTTAAGCTGCAGCTGCTCCAGTTAGCAGACGGCAAAACTATCAGCAACATTTTCTCTCTATCTCTGAAACGCTTTGCCGATATTGACATGTTTTGTTTAATTTATTTTCAGACTCTGTTTTTGGGGAGTCCGTCTTCCTGTTTTTATGGTTGCTTTGCAGTGGAGGAAGGTGTTGCCAATGTAGGAATAGCAACTTTCTCTGCAGGAATCTCAATCACTGAATCAGACTTTTACCATCTGAAGGCATGTGCACTACAGCGTGGCTCGGGCTGAACCCGACTGGAGTCGAAGACAGTTATAACCGAGCCCAACAACTCATGGTTACAGCTTGTCTGTTTACCGAGATCACACATGGACAGTGTGTAAATGACCATCACATACACATCATACACGCCTTATGCACAGGAGCACAGCACACGCACTCAGTCGGAGCAGAGTTAATAGACACGCTGTGGCCTAACCAATCTCACTCACACATTATACACAAATATCATTTAATTAGTGGTTATATTCATGAACTCAATTACATTTTGTCTAGCGTCCTCCATTTTCATTAGTTCAATCTGAATATTTACCGCCTCCTGCCTGAAATGTAACTATTGGCCTGTGTTGCATTCAGGCGTTGTCACGTAAATAACAAATTCCAGCCCTTGAATAGGCCATAGCACAACACAGCAGCATGTCAAGTGGGCCCAAGCAAAATGTCTGATTTGTTATCCGAACCTGGCCCGACCCATCAGGTTCCGACGGGTCCCGTCAGGTTCTAGTTGCGTATCCATTCACTAATGTGCATGCCAATCTGCATTTGTAGATAAGGCCAATAGGAACGCCCTCTCTCTGATATTGACCTATTATTGGCCAAAGTTTTCTCTCAAACCACTTAAACTACATTATGCTCTAAGTTTATTGTGGGATTTTTGCCCAATACCGCCAAAATTAAATTGCCTACCTCAACTTTAAGCATTGTCTGTACTTTTTATTCACCTTTAAAGGAAGTTCAGGGAATATTGTGGCCCCCATTTGCCAAAGGTATCTTCAGTCTATGACTACTGTATAATTCACCTGCAGTATAATCTCATCATGCACATACATTAAAGCCTAATTAGAGGGAATGGTTTGCAGTATGACATGATTAAAAGAGCATAAATTTGCCACTAGTATCATAAATGTTGTTTGTAGTGTCAGAGCAGATCATCAGACTCTGAATCTGATGCTCCAGTACCATTTCTTATCATTGATCCGTCTGTTGGTGAAGAGGTAAATAATTCAGATAACTCAGACTCCAGCCTCTCTGTGCGATTTCTGTGGTTGCCATGGTCACATGACGAGCCAGGTGAAGTACTCTTAAGTCATACAGTGAGGTTTGGCCTTGCCGTCTTTCGTAGATCACGTTACAGTGACTGGTTTCATTTCTATTTCAGCGGGGTTTATTTTTGGATTAGTTCCCATGTAATGTCCCAGCTCTCTGTTAGAAACCCGAGGCACTCGAGATAATATTGCAGATTTGATTTTAAGTTCTTAATTGAAAATCCCCATGTTGAAATCATAAAAGTAAGTTAACTACAACAAACTGCTCCCCTCATGATCTCCACCACACAGTCTAACTGTTAATGTCATTGTTGTGCAGGAGCCCAGTGGTTTGAATGGCTCACCCACCCACCTACAAACCAGCGACGGCAGCTCAGATGAACAGAGACACTTCTCTCTTATCATGTTACAAACCTTTGGAGCCTCGGTTTAATGAGAAATTCAAGCCCTCTGTTTATGATCAACTAATCAAATAACGGACTACTACAGAGTAATATCCTTATATTAAATTTCAATGTGTTTATAGAACGGATTGGGCGATTTTATTCTCTCTGTTCCATCCATCATCCATCGATTTTCAACCTTATCCAAAGTCAGGTCATGGGGCAGCAGGCTGAGCAGTATTCAAACATCCCACTCCCCAGCAACGCTTTCCAGCTCCTCCTGGGGGAACCCGAAGCGTTCCCAGGCCAGATGAGATATATAATCCCTCCAACGCCTCCTACCAGTTGGACATGCCTGGAACACCTCTAACAGGAGGTGCCCAGGAGGATCCCGATCAAATGCCTGAACCATCTCAACTGACCCCTTTCGACGTGAAGGAGCAGCAGCTCTACTCTGAGCTCCTCACCCTATCTCTAATGCGGGATTTATACTTCTGCATCAAATCTACACCGTAGCCTGACGTGCACCTTCCCAGAAATGTAACGCAGACCTCCTGTCTGTTTCTGTAAGCTGAAACCATTTCCCTCAGTGGAAACAAAGCTTTTATTAACTTTAATTTCACAGATAAGAAACATTTTGTGAAGACAATAAAGCCTCCACAAAAATAGCATTTTAAGTCTTGTGTGTTATTTATCCAGTGCCATGTCATAATTTCAACATCCCATTATTCCAAAAATTAGCCATTGTTCCGAAATCTCAATGTTTCGACATCCCATTGGTCCGACCATATTAAACCCATTGTTCCGAAGTCCCGTTGTTCCGAAATCTCAATGTTGCAGTGCAAAAAGTTGAAAAAGCAAGCAGCAAGAGACCGTGTTGTCGTATTGTTTACTGTTGCCATGATGACAACGGTCGCCCTGTTTTGAGGAAGTAGAAACGATGTTGAAAGTTATAATTTTAACCCAAACCATGATCTTTTCCTAACCCTTAACCAAGTAGTTCTTGTGCCTAAACCTAACCAGACCTTAACTACGAAACAGTTATTTTGTAACAATGAAAAATGAGATTTCGGAACAACGGGACTTCGTAACAATGGGTTCGTAACAATGGGTTTAATATGGTCGGAACAATGGGATGTCGAAACATTGAGATTTCGGAACAATGGAATGTCGGAATTATGAGCGGACCCCATTTATCCTGGCTTCATATGAGCAGAGGAAATCTCTGCTCATCGCTAGGCTAATTTATACAATGTAAAATGACAGTTGTTTTGTCAGTGAACATTGTGAGTTGTAATGAAGCTGAGTTTTGTAATGTTACCTTTGTTAAATGTTGCTGTTGTCTCTTAGCCTGGAAATCCAGACTCAAATCTAGAAAGATTTTGAGTCTGGCCCTCACGATACACCCTTCCTACCCAAGGGGCGGCACTAACTGAGGCATATTAAATGCCACCGCATGCAATTGGATAGCACGATGGCCAATCAGAGCAAAAAACAAGGTGACGTATTCATTGCAGTTAGCCCCATTTGTTTGCCGAACAGTGGGGCTAACTCCGAAGGCTTCGAGGGCAGTCTTCTGTTCCTCTCTCAAGGAAAAAGATAAGTGTAGTTGTCTTAGCGTTTCTTCCAAAGCTAAACTGAATGGACGCGGTCCTTCAGCAGCTGCCATCTTGGCTGTTTACTTTCTGACTCCTGCAGAGTGACACAGACACACCACCACACAAGTATAAATGCTCACAACAGCGTAGGCAACGTGCGTAGGCTATGGCGTAGGGTCTGCTGCACAAGTATAAATCCAACTTAAGGCTGAGCCCAGACACCCTTCAGAGGAAACTAATTTCTGCCACTTGTATCCACAATCTCAAGTCACTACCCGGTGTTCATAACCATAGGTGAGGGTTGGGAAGTAGATGGACCAGAAAATCGCAAGCTTTGCCTTCTGGCTCAGCTCCCTCTTTACCACGACGGTCCAGCCAGAACAGCACCCACATCACTGCAGACACCGCGATTCATCGCACGCTCCATTTTATCCTTGCTCGTGCACAAGATCCCGAGATACTTAAACTCTCTCGCTTGGGACAGAAACTCAACCCCAATTCTCGTTTCTATTTTATTTCTGATAAATGAGATCGCAGTTCACCCCCTGCCTCTAACACTTCGCCCTTACCCTTCTGTTTTACACGTTCACGTAGGAGTAGGGTGTCCCAGCTCTTGCTTAGATATAGATAGAGATTGGGCAAAGTGTTAGGCCTACGTGGCCCTCCAGACGGAGGTTCTTCAGAGACAAACCGAGTGTTATGAGAAATCATCGACCAGATGGCTGCACATGCAAATAAAGAAACCCACAAATGTATTTTCATCATTAATAATTTTATACCAGAAAACTGAATTACAGCAGTAATATATAGATAACAGCCTGCAGACTGGACCGCCTCAGTACGGAGCGCCTACACTGATAGGATCATGCAAATACACACACACACACGTACAGTGCCGGGAGAGGCAGCAGAACGAGAGGCTGAAGGCAATAAAATCCAGTGAGCAGCAGGCAGTTTTTTTTATTGCTTTTTATCATGTGACTGAGGAGCAGCAGCCTTAAGATCACCGCCTGCGTTACACCACTCACAACAGGTTCCTACAGACAGTCATCTGACACCAGCACAAACACACTGCAGTCTGCCAGCTCACACAGAACGGACTGTTGTGATAATATTTGGCAAGATTTGATATTTGGCATCTGACCTAGTCGCTCCCCACGACAACACACAGAGCTCAGTGCTGCAGGGAAAAGGGAGTGACAATGATAATGCCCTCCTGAGGGGACTGTGGACTCTGAGCCGACAGTTGGCTTGGGTGGAGGTGGGTCTTTTAAAATGCTATGGGATACTATATACTATTAATGTCTATTTCATTGTATTAGTATTTATTAATTTAGTGTTGGAGCGCCTCCCCCGTAGACACAGTTTCGTTTCACCTGCATTACTGATGTATGTTTGGTGAGATGACAATTAAAGCCTGATTTGATTTGAACACTAGCAGCACAGCCCAGTCCCTAGAACATTTTTTTTTGATATTATACAAACCACAAATACGTCACATTTGCACATTTCATGCATATCATATCAACTGTAGTGACGTAGTATATGAGCTAAATTTTATTGGGAGGTGGAGGAGATGGTGGATGGTGTGACACCTTGGTAAGACGCCCCACAAGCTGCAGACCACTATTCAAGATCAACAAACATCAAAACAGGTTGTGATTTAGGGAGTCATTGCTGTGTTTTCAGGGGCGTTTAAAGCGCCAAACATGGGTGTTTTCTAGTGATTTTTTTTTTTTTTATTTAAATAAGTGGGAAAAGTTCCAAGAAAAGCTGTTGTTTTTACCAAGACGTTGCTGCATTTCCTGCCACAATAATGCCCCAAAACCAGGTATTTCAAGCCAAAACATGATCTTTTCCTAACCCTAACCAAGTGTTTTTTGTGCCTAAACCTACCCACTCGTTAAACACAGCATTGCCAAAACTGCAGTTCCTCTAATGGCCACTTGAGGCTGACTCCAGAAACCTGTCAATCCCCATAGACCTCCATGTGTTAAAACTTTACAGCAGAAATTAACATGTTTACAGCCTGGTACAAAAAAGAGCTTTGATCTCTGTAGCTAATTTCAACATTCATGACAACTGTACAAGAGCTGAATTTTTATATAATTCACTTGTTTTGTTTTTATTAAGGCTTAAAGTTACACATAATTAAGGGTGGGCTGCCCTGAGTGACAGGCTGTTTTAACAGGGGAAAATGGTAGGTCACATATCACCCTAATTCTCACCTCCATCCATTGGTTGCCAGTTAACTTCAGAATTGATTTTAAGATTCTCTAAATAACTTTTAAAGCTCAACATGGTTAAAGGATAACTTCGGTATTTTTCAACCTGGGCCCTATTTCCCCATGTGTATGTGTGCGTATGATTCATAGGTACAACTCGTTTTAAAATTGGTTCAGTATTGAGGGAGGCGGATGCAGCCGGCAGCCGCGAGGTAGATATGGGGGCAAATGCGTCCCGTATAA
>NC_065506.1:47829710-47842637 GCF_006386435.1 Epinephelus moara | reverse complement strand
AAAAAAAGCACTTTTAATGCGCAAACTTATACGGGACGCATTTGCCCCCGTTACCGTTTTAGCTCGTTTTGCGGCTCCGGTTGCATCCGCCTCCCTCAATACTGAACCAGTTTTAGAACGAGTTGTACCTATGAATCATACGCACACATACACATGGGGAAATAGGGCCCAGGTTGAAAAATACCGAAGTTATCCTTTAAGACCTCAGCTATATAGCTGAGCGTCTGACTACCTATGCTCTGAGTCGTGACCTGAGAACTTCAAGCCTACCCTCGCTAGTAGGGGTGTACCATATCATATCATTCACAATCATACTGGTATAATTTTTAATATACGTATATAAAAAATGACAAAGGAAAAAGTTGTTGACACACTGACATCATACTGTTACCCACGGCAACAACAAGCATGGCTGAAAGTGAAATTACTTTTGACTCTGTGGTGGTTCCAAAAAGAGGAGCAGCTTCAGTAGTGTGGAATAAACTGTGGCGTCCTGAATGTTTTACTTCTCTTAGCGCTCAGAGGGAACTAATTCGGGGGCTCTAGCGTGTAAACAAGAATATCGTTATCGCAAAAATACCCTGACACATTGTGATATTAATTAAGGGCCATATCGCCCACCCCTACTCGTTAGTCGTCCCTAGACTGAAGTTCCATTGAGATCAAGCAAAGAAACTACAGTGAGAACCGACAGCCGTCAGTTCATAGAGCACTGCATCATGGTCTCTCCTGTGAGATGTCAGTGCAGCAAGTCTCAAGGTCACTGTGGGTGAACAGGTATAAGGAGGAGACTATGAGAATCCCATACAACTGTGGACAAGAGCATGAATGAACAGACAAGGAGGACATTCACAATCGACTAACACTGAATGGAGACAGTGACCATCTCTCCCCATAAACCTCCTGTCATCAACTCTTCACCTATAGCAGCCTCTCCACTATAGGTAAAGGGCAACATATTATCTGATTAGAGTACATACACATCAGCAGCAGCCTCAAGTCTGTGACAAAATGGCCCCTGCGTCTTCTTTCTATCTTAAAAACTATATCAGCTGCACTTAGCTCTACGGTTCTCGATCCTCGTTTTCAGCTTGCACAGCAACGTGTGTCGTATATTTATCTGCTTTGCTCACTGATCCATGTTCCCACGCAGCCTCGCTGTTGTTTTGCTGAAGGAGAGACAGACAGAAGCTTGTCAGAGACAAATGTGACGTGACTCGAATCTCACAAACTCCTGAAACAAGTCATCAGCGGCCCATTCAAACCTCCAGACTCCATGCTGTGAGGCGCCTGCTCCTGACAGACTTCTGACTCTAGCGGGGGAACACAGAGATGAAGGTAACACTGAACTACTGCTTTGATGTTGCTAGCACTGAGCTAACGGCTCTAGTGGCAGTAAGTACTAATTCTTCACAGTGGCAGAGAGCTCCATGGTTCACTCTCACCGCATGACAAGTGCAGAACCAAAGGGATTGCAAATGACTACATACAGTGTGCAGTAATCCATCATGCAGTATTCCATCCGTGTTAATTCACAGCCAGTATGACGTCTGTCTCTGCTGTTACTGCTTCCCTGCAGAAAACATCAGCTCTACTGAAGTCTGGATCTGTCTCTGCCTACCTTTGTCAGTTTTGTAAGTTGAGGGTGAGACAATCAAGTCATGTCGAAAATAGATTTGTGGTGCTGGTGTAACCATACTGAGCTCCTGTTGAGCGTTAATACACAGCAGTGATATTGGTCACATGTTGTCTCTGCAGTAGAAACACGCTAACACTTTTGAAATTGGTGCAATCTGACCAGAGAAAACAGAGAACACAGCTGTGGTTTTCACTTCTGCTCAAGAGGTAAAAATAACCCCTACAATTACCAGAATGCACTGCACCACATCGGACCAATAAATGCTTCTGCTGATGGGCGACGTAATGTGAATATATTAATCAGACATTATGGTGGCCGGCTGGTGACAAATGATATCGATCTTGGTTTCTCTCTTAATCAGCGTCTATACTCCTTGTGCTCTAATCAGTTTTAATTTTGTTGACGAAAACTATGATGAAAACTTTTCGTCAACAACCTTATTTCCACAAAAAAAAAAAAAAAAACTGAGAAAATGACAAGCAAAAAATAGATATTGATAATAAAAACTTGTGTTGCCCTCTAAAAGTCGACCGCACGTTAATCGTCCAGAAAGATTATTAGTTGGCAAGATTTCAGTGGTTGCTTCGTCTCACAAAAAAACAACAACAACAATAAAAAAAAGTGAAACTCTATGAGGAGCTGCGCCTCGTCAAAATAAATCCAAACCTATGTGACTGGACCATGTGTGACTTTAATTTGAAAGGACAGACACAGGAAGTGTCCACGCTCAGCAGTCAGACAGGAGTCAGGTTAATTTCCAGGGCTGGTACCTGCGGTTATTCCACAGGCTAGTTAATAACATGTCGGGCAGGAAATCCAAAGTGTGGGATCATTTTGAGAAGGTGAAGGACGAACCCAAGGTGATATGTAAACTCATCTTCATTGGTCGACTACAAACATGACGTATCATCTGAAACATGGAAGTAGCTACATGCCCATTAGCCCACAGCGTCATTAACAGGCGGCTCGCTCAGTGTGTGACGTGCACTTGTAGATAAAATATAGGCCTATATTAATGAAGGTTCATTAGTACGGTTTTGTATTTCTCTGTAATGTAGCACAGTGTTAACAATGTTACTGATACTATTCTTTCTCACACCTTCAACTCAAAGCACCAAAATATATCATTTAATCATTACATTCATATCAGAAACATGCAGGAGACTAGTTCACTGATGGACCCTGATGAGGACTGTTGGTCCACTGGTGGACTATCAGACAGTGAAAGCCGAAAATAGCCGTCCTTGCAAACATCTTCAAATACCACGAGCGACTGGTAAACTCCAGTAAATAGTCTGCACCAGAATGTTTCTGTTGGTGCGAGTTGTGAGCTGTAATTCAGCAGTAAATAATGAGCCGTGTGTGTCTGACTGTGGATGGTGGAGCTGCTGAATGAATTTGTGGAGTTTGTTAGTTGCAGTGGTGGCTGTTAGGAGCTAGCTCCGCTCGCAGCCAGTGAGCGCCGGACTTCACAGCTTCACCCTGCAGGACTCCACTCAGTCCAGACTGGAGAAGGTTTGTGGGTTGATGGTGTTTGACAGGCAGGTAGGAGGCTCAATTATCTGTGAGTGTAGCTGTGCTGGTCGCGCATCTCACTTTGCAAACTTGCAACAACACATAAACATCAGCTGCTCTGAGTCAATAATATTGGCCTAAAAAACATGCATGCAGGCTGAAATTCAAGCGAGCTGTTCAGAGGCAGTGACTTAAATGAAAGGATTTCTTCCAGACAGGTGTCTCTGACTGAAGCCCTGAAAGGGATAGTGCACCCAAAAATGAAAATTCAGCCATTATCTACTCACCCATATGCCGAGAGAGGCTCAGGTGAAGATTTAGAGTCCTCACATCACTTGCGGAGATCCAAGGGGAGAGGAGGTAGCAACACAACTCCACCTAATGGAGGCTGACGGCGCCCCAGATTCAAACGTCCAAAAACACATAATTGAAACCACAAAATATCTCCATACTGCTCGTCCGTAGTGATCCAAGTGTCCTGAAGCCCCGACATAAAAAGTTGTTTGGAAAAACGTCATTTGAACTCTGTTTTCATTGTAGCCTGTAGCTCTGACTGCCTCTCTGTAGACCGCGCTCACGTGTGTGTGCTTGCGCGAGACCGTGAGACATGGGCACCGTCTTCATGTGTGTTCACGTGCTTTCGCTGGTCTCGCGCGCAAGCGCGCACAGGTGAGTTGGGCACACAGAGAGGCAGTTAGAGCTACAGGCTACAATGAGGCTAAAAACAGAGTTCAAATGATGTTTTTCCAAACAACTTTTTATGTCGGGGCTTCAGGACACTTGGATCACTACGGACGAGCAGTATGGAGATATTTTGTGGTTTCAATTATGTGTTTTTGGACGTTTGAATCTGGGGCGCCGTCAGCCTCCATTAGGTGGAGTTGTGTTGCTACCTCCTCTCCCCTTGGATCTCTGCAAGTGATGTGAGGACTCTAAAACTTCACCTGAGCCTCCCTCGGCATATGGGTGAGTAGATAATGGCTGAATTTTCATTTTTGGGTGCACTATCCTTTGAAGGTTAACTTATCCCATTTGCTGTTTTGTGTGTTAGTGGAGTCAGTTCAAGGTAAACTTTACTGCACATATTATTGATGTGCTGTGTTTGTCTTTTACAGCCAAAAGCAAAGAGAAAGGGGCGGCAGCTTCTTCTGTAACTGACTGTTATAGTGGTATCATATCATGGCAGACTTTGTAATATCGGCAAATACTGTATCGTTGTCCAAAGAATCGATATATCATATGTTGATGAAACTACTGATTTACACCCACAGTTTTATGTTTGAGAGCTGGTTGAAAGGCATCAGAGTGTCCCTTCATCTCTGGGCCAATCAATGATGCTCCAAAACTTAAGCTGCTACTTTACTGCTGGCACATATGACAGCAGTGTGCAATTTATGACTCAGCTTCTTCCTCCTTTATTCCTTCTTAAACTCCTCCACCGTGTCGACTCTGTATGAGGTGGAATTTCATTTAAATGCAGCATGCTGTGTAATGTTGGTGCACTGCTGGCATTTCTATTCAGGTTCTCTCAGCGCTGCTCCAGTCGGCGTATGACGGTGCTCTGTCTTCATTCATGTGCCTTGCCACCAATTTGGCCTTCCTACTGCGCGACCACCTACCCTCTCCTCTCACTTCTCCTCCCACCGCCTGTTATGTGTCTGAATCAAAAGGTTGTGACCTTTCCAAATCATTAAGGCTTCCTGTGAGCCTGTTTTTATGGCTCCTCAGACTGCGAAACACAGACATCAATTTGCCTCTCGCCACACTTGATAGAACGGTTACGTTTCCTGGCTGCTGGAGATTCTTTTGTCAAAACAAAGATTAGGCCTTGAGATGCTATAATTCGTCAGAGACATTTTCCTTGCAGAGTTAATTAATGGAGCATGATGGTAATAAGAATTATAAATGTTGCTTCATTAACCCTTTCAGGCTTCATCTGTGCAGAGGAAAACATCATCATAACACCAGGCAGCGTTCTGTGTCCCCCACAGACGATTTCATGCCTCCGAGCCGACGACAGCCTAGGCTGGAGGCATTAGGTTTTCGGGTTGTCCATCTGTCTGTCCATCCCATTCTCATGAACACAATATCTCAAGAACACCTTGACAGAATTTTCTCAAGTGTGGCACAAATGTCTACTTTTTGGTGGTCAAAGGTCAAGGTCACTGTAACCTTGCATCCATCTCATTCTAGTGATTGTAGTTTCTCAAGGATACTTCAAATTTGGACTCAACAATGAAATGATTAGATTTCTGTGGTCAAAGGTCAAGGTCACTGTGACCTTGTGTCCATCTCATTCTTGTAAATGCAATATCTCAATTTGGCACAAACATCCACTGGGACTCAGCAATGCACTTATTAGTTTTTGGTGGTCAAAGGTCACTGTGACATTGCATCCGTCTCCTTGTGAATGTGATATCTCAAGAATGACTTGAGGGATTTTCCTCAAATTTGGCACAAATGTCCACTTTTTGGTGGTCATAGATCAAGGTCACTGTAACCTTGCATTCATCTCATTCTCGTAAACGCAGCATCTCAAGAAGACCTTGAGGGAATTTCCTCAAGTGTTGCCACTTTTTAATGGTCAAAGGTCAAGGTCACCATGACCTTGCATCCACCTCATTCTCATGAACACAATATCTCAAGAACAACTTAAGGGGATTTTCTTCAGATTTGGCACAGACGTCCACTTGAACTCAATGATGAAGTGATTAGATTTTGGTGGTCAAAAGTCACTGTGACCTTGGTCTGTGTCATTCTCGTGAATGCAATATCTCAAGAACAACTTGAGGGATTTTCCTCAAATTTGGCACAAATGCCCACTTGGACTCAGCAATGCACTGGTTCGATTTTGGTGGTCAAAGGTCACTATGACCTTGTGTCTGTCTCCTTGCAATGCAATATTTCAAGAACAACTTGAGGGCTTTTCCTTTCCTCCAGTTTAGCACAAACGTCGACTTTTTAGTGGTCAAATGTCAAGGTCACTGTGATCTTGCATCCATCTCATTCTCGTGAACATGGTATCTCAAGAACAACTTAAGGGGAATTTCTTCAAATTTGGCACAGACGTCCACTTGTACCCCACAATGAAGTGATTAGATTTTGGTGGTCAAAGGTCACTGTGACCGTGTGTCCATCTCAGTCTCGTAAACGCGATCTCAAAAACAACTTGAGGGATTTTCCTCAAATTTGGCACAAATGTTCACTTGGACTCAACAATGAACTGATGGTAGAAAGTCAAACGTCACTAAGACCTCCTAAACATGTTTTTGGTCATAACTCAAGAATTCATGCGCTAATTATGACTAGATTTCACACAAGTGTCAAGTAGGATAAAATGGTGAAGTGATGACATTTTATATTCAAAAGGTCAAAGGTCAGCTTCACTGTGAGAGGGCTGCGTTCAGCCCCAAAAAACGTTTATTTAAAGAGAAACAATGGTGTGTTGGACACCCTGTTGTGTGCAGGTGCACTGCCTTTAAATACAGCAGTGTTTTGATCAGTTCACTTAAATGGGGCTTTACAGCATGGAAATCACACGTTTACATTGTCAAAGCATGAGTGTAAAAGGAGAAAGCCGTGAGTGTGTGGATCCATGGATTGCTTTATTGTACAGAGCAAATTACAACAAAGCACGACTGAAGACAAACTAATATCTAAAGAAAAGAGAAAGAGACAGTAGACTTAGCTTAGCAGGTAAAAACAACCTGTTCTCATTCCCAGGTTGTGAAATACCAACGCTTTGTCTCGCCCCTCAGCGTCTTATAGTGATGCACAGGGCACCCTTCAGCATGCCTTTGTGATGCACAGCAGAAACACATTGTAACATGTGGTGAAAGTTGTGAAATGGTTTAGGCAACAAAACTATTGAGGTTTAGAAAAAAGGGGTTTTGGGTAAAATGTTTGTTAGGTAACGTAACGTGACGTATTGATGTCAGTGAGTGACTCCAGTGTGAGAGTACATAACTGTGTAACGTTACGTTATAACAATAAATGAAGCTCTAGTGAAAGTTCAGTCAGGAAGACAATACTTTAAATGCTCAGGCTGTACGCTTCCTTTCCCACCCTGCCATTCACTCCTTTCATGTATGCTCATTCACTGCCTCAAGGTGTCATTGTCCCGGTCTGTTAATCAAGTCATCAGCTGTTTTCAGCTGATTCACAATCAACCAATAGCACAGCGCCACACTTTCTCCTCCAGCCTATCATGTTACTGCTCCTCATTTTAAATATGGTGATATGGTAGTTCTGTCTTGCTGCAGTTGTGCGCGCCCTCCACTAGGGTTGGGTCGGTATGAGAAAAAAAAAAACGGTCCGTTTTTTTGTAAAAAAAACCTCCCGCATCAAGTCGGTAATACCGGATTTTCGCCACTTGGGGGCGCAATTGACTCATTTAAAATAAAAAACGACCTTAGGACAACAGAGTGACAGTAACAAGTTGTTTCTTTTATTCCTTACAAATAAATTTTGCAGCTTACTCAATCAGTGCAAACAAGGGTTGCCTCCTTCGTCTGGCTCAAAGCCAAAGTGTTGCCATAGTGGCGCATTCTTTGATTTCTTTGAGACTAAATTGTCCGCCATTATCGCCTCCCCGTCACTATTAAACAAACTCCAAGGCTACAGTAGAGGCCTCGGCGCATGCGCACTCGCACCCCCTAGCTCAGTCCCCGCCCCACCCCCACCCCCCACCCCTCTCCTGCTCGCTGTGCGCTTGGTGAAAAGGCAGGCAGAGGTGCTCACAGACTCGGGCGTACTATGAGCGGAGCGGACTCCGTGTAAAAATGTCCGTGAAAAATCCCCGCGATGTGAAAAATATATGCCAAACAGTCTTTTGTGTGACACTGGTGCGCGGAGCGGAGTCCGCGCGGTCGTGCTTTGCGCGCACAGGGCTTGCGGACGTCCACTTTTACCGGGCGGACCTCCGCGGAGTCCGTTCCATGTACGTTCCGCCCGAGTATGCAGTCAGGTCGGTCTCCAAAAAAACAAAAAAAAAAAAAAAAAACCCGGTCCAAGACGGACTACCAAACCGAATTGGTATTACCGAGAACCGACCCAACCCTACCCTCCACCTCCCCATCACCCCCTTGTCTTTACAGATTCATCAGCCTCATCAGCCTCAGCAGTCAGCAGCCTCAGAGTCATCAGCCACCACCGCCACCAGTGTCTCCATGGAGGGATTTATCTTGCTCCCTTTGGTGTCCAAGCACAACAGACTTCTGTTAATCTTAATCAGCACAAATCATCTGTTAATCTTTACATTCTGTATTAACTATTATGTCTACTTCACTCTTCTGTCTCTCCTGATTCAACTGACTTTTGGTTTCATATGGGAAATGAACTGCAGTCTCCTTGAAAAAGTCTTGTTTTGTTTGACCCATTCACCTCCTCTACCTTTCCCCCATCCTTAAACGGACTTCCTCGCTCTTTATACGACATCAGTTGCTCTCAGCGTCAAGTATTGCCGCAGATGGGTTCATGTTGGCATTAGTTGAAAGCCCAGTGCATCTCATAAGGACCCCGAGGGCTGCCCTGGGAATAAGAACAGAAAAAATATGAAAAAATACCCTCTCATCCATGCCCTGTGTGTTCCAACCGTTACAAAAG
Organism: Epinephelus moara; assembly: GCF_006386435.1. Classification (NCBI taxonomy): domain Eukaryota; kingdom Metazoa; phylum Chordata; class Actinopteri; order Perciformes; family Serranidae; genus Epinephelus; species Epinephelus moara. Next base: position 47,833,879 of record NC_065506.1, on the reverse strand, counting down.
CCTACTTTTATATTTTTACTTTACGACTCACGACACAGAAACGTCACCTTAAACTCAGTACTATGAGTTCAGTTGTGTTTGAAAGAAAAAGAAAGGTCAGAAACAGTTTTAAGGAGAGAAGAAGACTTGTGACTCTAAAGTTAAATAATTTGTAAATGTTTGCAACTGATTCACCTGCAGCCCTAGGCGCAGATGATTCAGCCTGACTGGAGCATTTCAGTGTCTCATGTTGCTGTGTAACCTCAAAGTGCTGATTGCCAGACCTCTTTCAAAGCTGACAAATACTGCTAATTGGCACTCAGGACCACCGATGTCTCAGGGGTGATTTAAAGTTCTTCTTCGTTAAGCACGTCTTCTGCTTCAGCTATTTTTGTAAGTCAAGCCTGGATGAGAAAATACACAGTGAGATCCTGTCTAAAGAAAAGTGTTATTACTACGGATGTTTTAATTCAATATGCAAGGTCATAAACATTTTTCTTCCTCCACAGAGGAACACAATAATGTTTACATCACTTAACCTCAGTGTAAGCAGGAGCCAAGACTAAAAACTAAAGATAATATTAAATATGTTTCAGTTTATCAGAGCATCAAAACAAGAAAAGAACTGACTTAAGACACGTTGGACTGAGTTTTATGACCACTTCACATCAAACACTAGAGATCATGAGAGTGTCGACCAGCTAAGGTATAACTCTTGTGATTTTACTCCAACACAGGAAAATTTCCTGCCGTTTGCTGTTGGGCCAGTATAAGTTGTCGAACTATATCTTAACTACAGATCGTTTGCCATACCCAAAATATCTCCCTGACCTTAAAGATATACAGCATGGCACAACACATCTTAAATGATAATGGAAACTCAGAACAGTGCAGCATGGCTTGACTCAGCATGGCCAAAAGTGACAGTGGAAAAGGCTCAATACTATGTTTGGTGCGGTGGCTATACACTCACAGGCCACTTTATTAGGCACACCTTGCTGGTACCGGGTTGGACCCTTTTTTTAATTCTTGGTGTCATAGATTCAACAAGATGCTGGAAACACTCCTCAGAGATTTTGGTCCATATTGACATGATGACATCACACAGTTGCTGCAGATTTGTCAGCTGCACATCCATGATGAGAATCTCCCGTTCCAGCACATCCCAAAGGTGCTCTATTGGACTGAGATCTGGTGACTGTGGAGGCCATTGGAGTACAGTGAACTCATTGTCATGTTTGAGATGATGTGAGCTTTGTGACATGGTGCGTTATCCTGCTGGAAGTAGCCATCAGAAGATGGGTACACTGTGGTCATAAAGGGATGGACACGCTCAGCAACAATACTCAGGTAGGCTGTGGTGTTTAAACCATGCTCAGTTGGTACTAAGAAAATCTCCCCCACACCATTACACCACCAGCAGCAGCCTGAAGCGTTGATACAAGGCAGGATGGATCCATGCTTCCATCTGAATGTGGTTTTTCCAATCTTCTATTGTCCAGTTTTGGTGAGAAAACCCGTGTGAATTGTAGCCTCAGTTTCCTGTTGTTAGCTGACAGGAGTGGCACCTGGTGTGGTCTTCTGCTGCTGTAGCCCATCTGCTTCAAGGTTGGACAAGGTGTTGTTGCTTCAGAGATGGTCTTCTGCACACCTTGGTTGGAACCAGTGCTTATTTGACTTCCTGTTGCCTTTCTATCATCTTGAACCAGTCTGGCCATTCTCCTCTGACCTCTGGCATCAACAAGGCATTTTGGCTCACTGGATATTTTCTCTTTTTGGGACCATCCTCTGTAAACCCTAGAGATGGTTGTGCTGAAAATCCCAGTAAATACTCAGACCAGCCCGTCTGGCACCAACAACCATGCCACGTTCAAAGTCACTTCAATCACCTTTCTTCATCATTCTGATGCTCCGTTTGAACTTCAACAGCTCGTCTTCACCATGTCTACATGACTAAAAGCATTGAATTGCTGCCATGTGATTGGCTGATTAGCTATTTGCACTAACAACAAACACAATGTTGCTGGTGTCTATATGTGGCACTATTACTTTTAAACATATGATGGGCCCCTGGACTTCATCAGAGCATTGAAGCAATGAAAATATAAGTTTTCATGGACTGGATACTGTTGAATCAATACTGTTATAAAAATGTCTCAGAGTGAAACAAAAAAGTGAAGATTATTAAAGTTTGAGTAGAATCAGCTCACCTCTAGAGAAACCAGTCCTGTAAAGTGTTGTGTAGTTAACTAATTCAGCCTCTCCTGCCAGACTATAATTACCAGCTCTCAGTGTTTCCTCCAGAGAGTCTGCATGCATCCGTACTAAATTATTCACTGCGCTGGATGTACAGCATATGGCCGGTACAGACAATGTTTTTCCCAGCATCCCTCTGTCCTATTTTCCACTGCTGTTGGTCACATTTCTTTACGTGTTGGACCTGAGTGTGCTGCTAATTGAAATAAATCAACCCAATTTAGCTTGACTCTTCTGCACCTAGCGACGGAGTCGGTTGCACATTACGGAGTACAAGTGTGTGTGTGTGTGTGTGTGTGTGTGTGTGTCTAATGAATAAATGAATCAGAAGGGGCCTGGACAGTTGTTAAGAGCCAAGATTGGAAATCACTCCCTCATAAATCATGCAGCTGTTTCATTCTGGTGACAGACACTGGACGCAGAAATTAGCTGTTGGGAATAAAGAAAGATTTTAAACTGTGTTTACAACATTTGATAAAGTTTACAGCCATGACAACAAAAACATACAAGGCTTTATTTTATGTGTCCAGACTTTCCTAAAGAATTCCAGTAAAGAACTGATATTTAACTTTGAATTCATAGGAAGGTTCCTGGTAAATGGAGACAGTGTTCACCTGAATAATAGTCGATTAACAGCTAGTGTAGCCTGGACAGTCTTTTTGCCAGGGCAGAAAAGTGTTCATTACATTAATAAAAGCTATGATTAAAAGAGTTTCATCAACAGCCTTTTTTTTCTGAATGACAGAAGACGAGACATTGGCGAGCTAAAAATGAATCTTTAATAATAAAAACTATGACGAAATTTAAGTTTTGTTTTCATTGATAAGACAGGACTAAAATATCATTCAAAAAAGAACAGAACAATAAATTATTTTATAACACATATTAGAAAAGAATTCTAAACTATGAAGCTGAGAACAGCCGTACTTGAAATTATTTCCTACTGCCGTATGAGCGGTAAGAGATCCGAGTGCCAATGGGCTGGTGCCCGCCTAGCCTTTTGTTTTTGTCCTCATAGTTAGCTGGTGTCGGAAGATGGGTCGCTGCTGCTGCTCGCTGTATGTACCTATGCTCTGCCCAGAGAATATCCAGCCTGAAATATCACCTTAACACAAAGCATTTAGCAGCAAACTGAGATCCGAACTAGCACAGCCTCTGATGCTAACGGTAGGAGTCAGCCTTGTCAAGCCACACTGATGTCCACTAATAAGAAAATTGGCGGTTCGATACCCAGCTTCTCTAGTCTGCATGTGGAAGTATCCTTGGGCAAGATAGTCAACCTCAAACTGCTCCCAATGGCTGTTCAATCAGTGTGTGAATGGGTACTGAGTAACAAGTGGCACCATGTATGGTGGCTTCAGCTGCCAGTGTGTGAATGGGTGAATGTGACATGTACTCTAAAAGCGCTTTGAGTGATCAGATGACTAGAAAGGCGCTATACAAGTGCATTTAATATACCTGTGATTGACCAATCTGGAAATCCATCGGTTAAAAAAAAAAAAAAAAACTTTTTTTTTTTTCTTCCTTTACCTCTGGAGGCACAGCCTGGAGTTTTTCGACTAACGTGAGTGCAGGGGCCTCGGCGATCACTCATGCCCTTCACTTCCGGCGGTGCTGCCAGGGAATCGCTGTGTTGTTTACAAATACTTCGGGTAGAAAACCAGCAGTTTAGCTATATATCACATTTTTCACGTCACTATATCACCGTGTAGACTAATCTGATGTTTGTTAAGTCGATAAACACAATGATTGAACAAACGCTACTATTTCTGTGTGCACGTTTTGTAATTAATAACATGGTTATCGTAGATTAGCTGGGCTAACCGTTAGCTGTTAACGTTAGCCGTTAGCGGTGTCTGTAATAACCATAGACTGTATAAAAATAAGGTAATAACTCAATAAACGGTCCGTGAATAAAATATTTTTTCCAGAGG
>NC_065506.1:47807140-47829698 GCF_006386435.1 Epinephelus moara | reverse complement strand
CCCCCCCCCCAGTCATCTTTCACACAGGGCTTCCGACAGATTCTACAATGTAAATTGCAGAATCTGTCTTGAGAGATTAGTGACTGACTAACTAACCCCCTTACAGAATGAACTGCAGACCAGTTTGGGTGGTAGATGACAGGGGGACAACTGTGTCCAAAATCCAGCAGCTTTACTACGACACATCTGACAACATTCATCTTTAAATACTTTCACAGCAAAAATTGATGTGTGCGATTAATTTAGATTTATTAATCACAGAGCATGTAATTAATTAGATTAATTTCTTAAATCACTTGACAGCCCTAAAATATATAAATACATCAGCTTTCTTTAGAAAATATCTAGCTGGGGAAATCAGGTTTCTCTCATGCTTTACCCCAATTTCAGGAACCGTGTTTTTCTCTTGCATGATGTTTAATAAACCAGGTCACTGCAGAGGATACTTCCCAGTGAATAAAGAGCTCTATTTGTTTCTTTTCCAACAGCTCTGATCATATTACGACTATTACTGTACTACAATAACTGTTTATCCTCTAAGCTGATCCTCAAGCCTCAACACAGCCGAACTCTACCTCTAATGTCAAACCCTACAGTTCTCATCCTGTGGAGGAACGTCCTCTCTTTATAGGATTGTCCTTGTTTTCTAATTGTTGTGAAGACATGTTGTCCTCATGAAGAAAAAAAGAACAGACACATATGTTTCCAGAAATGGCTCCACCCTGTGTCTGCCTGCTCAGGTACCTGCTACAGTAATTACACAGAGCCTGAACGAACTCAGAGGGAATCTTGGCTGGGAAAAGACGAAGCTGTTTGAGTTTCCGTTTCAAGGTCAGCCAGTAAGGTCGCAGTGAAAATGGAGGCAGTCTCACTGAGAAGAACCGTAGAGGAAAGAGAGCAGACATCCCTCTGAGCTCTGGGAGTGCTTCATAATAAAACACTATGTGCCTTTGAGGCCCATTTCAGCTGGGAACCAGCCAAGCTTAGCAGCCGAGGTGTTACATTAAAGGATTCTCTGCATAATTATCTGTAGTCTTATTTAAAACAGATCTGCTGCTGAAGCTGAGGGTGTGGGTGTGCAGTCGTATGCTTCTCTGCTCCTGCAAATGTAAGTGATGGCTGTGTGACCCAGACCTAACACACATCAGGTGCTTTACAGACCATATGTGAAAGACTGCCCTCAGTCAAGCATGAAATACAGGTCACACTGGAAACTGATGATGAAGCAGAAAGAGAACAATGCTGCCTCTTGAAATGTTCGGACTGAAGAGAATCTGAGGTTTTTGCATCAAGAGGATGAATTAAAACTGTGTTCAGCTTTGGATGCGAACAAACAAAACAGTCAACGTCAGCTGTGTCCGAAATCATTCACTGATTAACTACTCACAATGTAGAGAGTTCAAAGTAGAGCACTGCATTGTGAGTTCACCTGCAACATGAAAAAACACTTCCAGACACTACTCATTTTCTCTGCATTGTTAATTACGTTATTGCTGTCGCACAATTAAAACACGACATATCAACGTTGGCTGGTGAACCAAATACTGACTGATAAAAACATGAGATTATACTGAGTGTATTTTCCTAGATTAATAAATAATGTCCAAAGTACATAGTGTCTGTTTGTGTTGTGATGCTGCTCTGCTCACATTAAACGTATTAACGTCACAAATTGACACAAATCAGAGCTAGTAGCGACCTAGCTTGCTGATGTTAGCTAGCATCATTAGCCCTACTCTGTAGAGTAACTGTTGAACACTAGAAAACATCAGTTGCCGCGTTATTTTTATCTCTTCAGGAACTGTCCGACAATGACACATTAAACTGTTTATTACATAGCAAAGAAAAACTGGTAAAACAAATTTCAACATGTCACTATATATTAAACATGTACAGCAGGTTGTAATCGCGCTGCTCTGTCTCCCCTGGTCTGTCCCATATAGTCTGTCCATTCCTTTGGCACATGAGTGACATGACATTTTTTTTCCGAGGAACAATGCTGATCGCTTTTTCCACCACTAGGCTGCTACTGTATGGCAGGAGAGCCTTCCCTATATTCCTATATAACTAATGTAATTGCGAAGGCAGCCATCATGTGACAAATGTGCTGACGGGAGTAAAGACAGACATGATATAAAAAGAACACAGGACGTTCCCCGAGGAGAGCGGTGTTCATGTTATTTTAAAGTTTGTGGTCCTATTATCACATTACATGAGGAAGTATGTAACTTTATGGCATGTGACGGGTCACGGGACAACACCCTAAACCTAACTTACGTAACTTTATGTTAAGTACGTAACTTTATGTCAAGAATGTAGAGTGATGAGGCCCAACGATTCTTTTCCTAAAACTAAGCTGCTTAAATTTACATCAAGTACGTTACTCTGCATTAAGTACGTAAGAGTACGTCGAGAATGTCAAATGATGAGGCCAAACCATGATTCTTTTCCTAAACCTAAGTTACGTAACTTTATTTTCCCAAACCTTACCAACGTAACTTTACGCTAAGTATGTGACTTCACGTTACCGATGTAACATGATGACACCTAACCATGTTCCTTTTCCTAAACCTAACCTATGTGACTAAACATTAAGTACGCAACCTCATATAATGAATGTAACGTGACAACACCCAACCATGTTTCTTTTCCAAAACATAACCTACGAAACTTAATGTTAGGTTCACAACTTTACTTTAAGTACGTAACTTTATATCAAGTACGTAACAAGACGACATCCAACTATGTTTCTTTTCCTAAACCTAACATAAATAACTTAACGCTAAGTATGCAACTTTACGTTACGGATTTATCGTTACAACACCTACCATGTTTCTTTTCCTAACTCTAAACTTTACATTTCTCAACTGAACCTACTTAAATTTACATTAAGTACGTAACTTTAAGCATGTAATGTGACACCTAAACACGTTTCTTTTCCTAAACCTAACCTTCATAACTTTATTTTCCTAAACCTACGTAACTTTATACTAAGTACATAACTTTACGCTATGTACCTAACATGATGAGGCCCAACCATGCTTCTTTTCCCTAACCTAACCTAACCTAACCCATCGAGGTGCTTATTAATCGGACATGAATGTTGAGGTTAGCTATAGAGACCAAAACTCTTTTGTACCAGGCTGCAAACGTTTATTTCTGCTGTAAAGTTGGACATTTTAACATGGATGTCTATTGGGAATGACTCACTCTTGGAGCCAGCCTCAAGTGGCCGTCAGAGGAACTGCAGTTTTTGGCATTGCTTCATTTTTCAACCCCGGCGGTTGCAGCGTGAATAAAACAGAAAGCTGTCAGCCCGAGGACACGGTGAGCTGTGACTAAACACACCTCCTATTTAATTATTCAGCGTATCTCTGAACAGGATATTAGTTGAATACATTAGAATTAATGGAGGCATTGTTTCTTCGAGGCTCGGGCGGAGATGCTCTGCTCTGCTCTCAGTTTTGTTTTCTGGATTGGACCCTGGAGAAATGTTTCCCTTGCAGAGATTTGATTACAACCATACAATGATTAAGTTGTCTCCATCCCTAAATTGATTATCTTTTCCTGTTCAACCAAGACAGATATGGTATGTAGTATTATCATAATGGGATTTGGTGAGGTGATTTTATGAAATTACCATTTAAGAACACTGATTTACATGCCTGTAATTATCAGATAATGACACTCTGAGCATCGCTGTGACAAAAGGGGAAGCTGCAGCAGCAAACAGTGATAAAAGACAGTGAAGATGAATGTAGATTAACAGTTCTTCCATCATCCAGTTCATAACCTGCATTTCTGTTGAGGTCCACCATCATTAGAGATAATATGATGAGATATTTGATGCTCAATTTGTGCCTAAGTCAGTGGAAGTGGTTGGGTTATATAGAAATTACAAGGATCAAGTCAGCTTTTGAGTTGTTCATGCCACAACCAGTCACCAATATCGTCCTGAACATGACCAACAAAGAGGGGCGACGGGTCTGTGGCGACAACTGGAGTGAGCTGGATCACACAGATCTGCAAGCATACCTGGGCCTATTGATACTTGCTGGAGTCTAGAGATCAAGCAAACAGGCCACCAAGAGTTTATGGCATGCTGAGTCAGGCAGGGCAATTTTTCGGGCCACAATGTCTCTCAAAACCTTTCATGTCATCACGAGAGTCCTTCGGTTTGATGACCGTGACAAACGACCAGCACGCCTCAGCACCTCAGGGAGGTGTGGAACAAGTGGGTATGGCTGTTGCCTATGATGTTCAACCCAGGAAAAGATCTCACCGTGGATGAACGTCTGGTCCTGTTCAGAGGTCGCTTCGGCTTCAAACAATATATGCCCAGCAAGGCCAGTAAATATGGAATCAAGATCTGGGCAGCTTGGGATTCTAGGACGAGCTATGCCTGGAACATGGATGTTTACACTGGGAAACCAGCTCAAGGACAGCTAGAGAAAAACCAGGTATGAGAGTGGTGCTTCAGCTAACAGAGGCCTCCGGGGACACACCATAACACACGACAATTTTTTCACGTCAGATGCCCTTGGCCAGGAGCTGATAAAACGCAAACTCACCATGGTGGGAACGGTGAGGCGGAACAAGCCGGAGCTTCCCCCTGCACTGCTGGCGACACGAGAGCGGGCTCGCTACTCCTCGCTGTTCGCTTTTACAGACACACACACGCTTGTGTCGTACTGCCCGAGAAAGAGGAAGCTTGTGACCCTGATGAGCACTCTGCATAGGGATGATGCTGTGAGCCCCAGGGAGGACAAGAAACCCCAGACCATCGTCAATTATAATCAAAACAAAGGGGGCGTCGACAACCTTGACAAGGTAGGCTATTTCACTTTTTTCATGCAATATTTATTGTCATTCATGCAAAGGGCAATGCATTGCATTTTTGTGTAAGAAAATAGGTATTAATGTTTGAATTATTTATCGTGTTTCTTTTGCTGCAGGTGACCAGTGTGTTCTCCTGCAGGAGAAAGACAGCCCGCTGGCCCCTCGTCATCTTTGTCAATATGGCTGATGTGTCGGCCTACAACTCGTTTGTCGTCTGGACAGAAACTGATCCAAGTTGGAACAGAGGGAAGTGCCAGAAGAGGAGGCTGTTCCTTGAGGAGCTTGGCAGAGAACTGGTGACACCTCTGATCAGTAGACGCCAAGTTCTCCCCCGCACACCAGCCTCTGCCAGCTTGGTGACACAAATCCAACAGGATCCTCAACCTCAACTTTCCACCTGTGCAGCAGCTCCCCCTCCCCCAGCTACTCCTCCCAGCTCATCACCCAGGAGGAGATGCCGGTTCTGTGAGCCCAAGAGTGACCTGAAGACCAGCAGCAGGTGCAAGAAATGTGAAACACACATTTGCAAGAAACAAGCCATTGTGGTCACACACATCCCTCACACACTGGGACTGTTTTTGTATTTTTCACGTTATGAAGTGTTTTGGTCACAGGTTACACACACACACACACACACACACACACACACACACACAGACTTTTTTTCTCTGTTTCTGATTTTGAAATTTGTATTTTAAGTTTTGGAAATAAATTTTACTCATTGTAAACAAAAAAAAAAAAATGAATTTGAAACAGAAAATTTGCTCTCTGTTATTTGTGAATAAACTTGCATCAGTCTGAGAATATCCTGGCTAATATTTGACATATACCAGTCTGTGATAATCCAAAATAACTAAAAAACAAGGTATAATTTCATGTAAATGAGATCTATTGACCATAAATTAAGTGACTGGTAATTGTGGTAATGAGTTGGATTGAAGATGGCTAAAGCTGTGTAACAGAATTAGCTGATCCTTTATACTTTATGCTTTATAACCAGTCAGTCCAGTCCGGGAGGACAACAAGTGTTAGTATTTTCTGCCATTAATTTTTTTTTAAATGGTTTAAAAAAAAAAATTCTGACTAAACTCCACCAATTTATATGCCTTTGAGTTAACTATAGTAAAAATAATTTAGAATTTCTACTTTTGTTAACTAAAAAATGATGTGTAATTTCATGCAAATGAGGCCTATGACATCATATTTTCCAAAAATAAGTGATAAAATGTGTGGTAATGAGTTGGAGTTAAGTTGACTAAAAAGGTGAAACACAGTATTGGTTAATTTTTTGTTACATGTATTTATACCCACCTATAGTTCTCCGGGTCAATTTTGACCCTGAGGGAAACCAAAGGGGAGTTTTTGTGAAGACGACACAAGGTTAATATTGTAACAGGTTTGTTCATGAAGTATTTTTCTTTGTGACACTGATGATTCTGTGAAGTGTTAAAGTTTAGTTGATGTAAAACACACATTAAACACACATTAAACACACATTAAACACACATTAAACATGACTTAATAACGACAATTTCAAACACAAGGACACAAATCAGCTTCACTATAACTCGCAGCATTCACAGACAAACACTTGTCTTTATCTCGACACATTTTCCCCACAAATACAACATGCTAGTCTATGGCATTTTACATTGTATCAATTAGCCTAGCAGCTAGCAGTCTTTTCCTCACCTCATATAAAATCAGGGACAACAGCAACATTTAACAAAGGTAACGTTGCAAAATTCGGCTTCATTACAACTCACAAGGATCACTGACAAAACAACTGTCTTACACTAAACACGTTTTCCAAACAAATATATCAAGCTAACATTTTTAGCACAAGCCAATGGCATTTTACATTGTATAAATTAGCCTAGCGACGAGCGGAGATTTCCTCTTCCTGCATGAAGCCAGGAGAAATCACACTTAAAATGCTTTTTTGTGGAGGCTTTATTGTCTTCACAATTTATTGTTTTTTTTATCTGTGAAATTAAAGTAAATAAAAGCTTTGTTTCCACTGAGGGAAATGGTGTCAGCTTACAGAAACAGACAGGAGGTCTGCGTCACCGCGATGTGTAGTTACATTTCTGGAGAGGTGAATGTCAGGCTAGGTTACCGTGTAGGCTCTGCATCTACATGGCTACAGGGTCAATTCAACCAAGAAGTATAAACTCTGCCTTACTCATATGTGACACACCTGCCCATGTACACCTGTGGCACTCAATACTGTGCTTTTTCTCCCCTCTGCATTGAACAAAACACACAAGACCCAAACAATTTAAGTAAAAGTAGTAAAACATTTCCAACCTTAATGTAGCTCTGTTTATCTGTACAATGTCAGTCTGTCGCCACTTCCCCTTCCGTTATCAAGAATCCGTAACAACTGTCTGAGCTTGACCTGTCAAACCTTCCCAGATCTCAGCCGTTTGTTGAGTACAATAATATTATTACTGATAAGACTATAAATGTGAAGTTGTAATAATTTGGTATCTATCACATAAGTTGTGTTCATGTACATTCGGCCCTGTGTCTGAAAGGCTAAATGTGTTTCTCCCTAAACTCTGCAGCATTCTCATGTTAATGATGGGTTATACCAGTACTAATTATGAATCATTGTGGAAGGCCTCAGAAAACACAGAGGCCAAACACTGTAAACACTCCAGAGGGAGCTGGATCCTGGGGGGAGGGGGGCTCAGGAGTCATTTGACAGAAATTACACCTTATTTGCAGCTGCTTCTCCATTTCCTTGCTGTCTGCACAAATTAAACCATTCAGACATGCCTTATTAAAAAGCTATTTCTGTTCCAGCCTCATCTACTCTGCCACTTGAAATATTCACATGTGGGGGTGGGGGGGTGGGGGGGGCATCCTTCCTGCAGAAAAATTTCATACCAGCCACTCCAAAACAACTGTGGACAGAGTGGTGAAAAACAGAGATAAGAATGGAGCAGATATTGGATATTTGAACAACAGATTTAGCAACACCAGCGTTTCAGCGACTGAACTGCGCAGTGAAAGAAAGATATTTACTGTGGAGTCCAGACATCAGGTCACTCTTATAACTTCAGGGATTCCAATATAAAAATATTTACACACATATCGTCACCATATCTGTCTCAGTAGTTTTTATTTTACTCAGTCTGCTCCTCTGGCCCCGTCTCCACTCACTTCTCACTTCCTCCAGGCCCACGTATCTCCAAAAAACTCCGGACTTGCCACTCACCATCCGACCATCACATGCTCGAGTCACCTGACTGCCTCATTCACCTGCTCACCTGTTTCCCACATCAGCCTCGAACTGCGCCTCGCCTGGAGAGTGGACGAGAGCAGGCGGCTGAAGAAAATAACTTTTCCATGAACAAACAGAGCGTCAAGTAGAAGTTGAGAGAAGCTGAACTTTATGCAAATGAGCAGCGCCACCGCCGAAGCAGCAGCCAATTGCAGACCAGGTTTGCAGGACTCTGTGGACCCAGACGGACAGACGGCTCCAGGCCCTGCGTTTCCTCAGCAAATATGCCGATGCAATACAAAGGAGGCTTCCAAAAGTGTGATCAGTGTGAGCAATGTCAGAACGACCAGAGCACCCGCAGGCAATCATGAAGCTTTTGGTGGGAATCCCCAGTAAGGCTGCTTTCAGACCCAGAGTCGTCTCCTTTGGTCTGAATCAGGGACTAATTTTGCTCCAAAGTTGTATAATTGCCTAGAGTTGGTTCGTGTTCTCACGGCAGCATTTACAAGAGGACCAGATGAAATGCCTGCGTCAGAAAGCTGCTCTTGATTGGTCAGAATTTCCTTGTGGAAAAAATCCAGGAAGTAGAGCAAACGTTGAAGAAGAGTACACTTGCAAGATAAATGTGACACTTTCTAATGTCACAATGGAGGGACAACTACGCAGGTTGATTTTAGCGCTGCTCATCGTGGACTATATTGCTGTCATTGTTCATTTTAGTCAAACCATACAGTTTGAAAACGAGGCGCGGCTCCAACTAGAAAACAATGTTTTGATGCATTGGATGTGCTGAATGTGCATATTAAGGCAGTACAGGAGGAGGTGCACATTAATAATCCTCCAGGACTGTAACATGCTCATGTTTAACCCAAACAATGTGTCATGTGACTGCAGTTGCTTCACATCCAGGTCGGAACACCTTCTCACCACAAACCAACCGCACCAGAGTTCCTTTGTAACCGGACCGAGACCACCTCTTCAAGAAAGTCTCGGTCCGGTTGTTTTGGTGCACCTGAGTGTGATTGCTGTGTTCACACCTGCCCAAATGAACCACACTGAGGGGGCCGAACCGAACCAAACAGGGCAGGTGTGAAAGCACCCTAACTTTAACTGTGAATGACCAATTTGATGCCTTAAAACAAAAGCAGCATCGTCTACCTGTGTCTAAAAATGAACCTTATGATGCATATCTGTATAAACGCCTTCATTAATTACGTATATGTGATTTGGCTCATCCTAAACATACACATGGACTCAAACTAAACACCTCCACATTGAAAGAGAGCAGGGTGTTTTATGGTACAGGGTGTGAGATTGATTACAAAGCAATTAGAGTTTAAATGAGTGTTTAATGACACTGTTAACAACACATGATTTATTTAACATTATTAATGAGGCATTACCGTGTGGGGGAATAGGATATGAGACCAGCCTTACTCCCTCTGCACCAGTGCAGCCTGCAGACTGAGGAAATTACAAAACCGCCCACAACAGAAATCATTCAGCTCCTACTATTGTTTTAAATTGTTTTTTTTTTCCTCCCAAAAACAACACGTCAGATATAATTACATCTCACAGTATCTGTGCAACCAACAAGCATGCACAATGAAAAGGTGTAATTTAGTGTCAAACATTATCAGTGTCATATGTGCCTTAGGTATTATATGATCATTAATACAGATCAGTACGAAACCTGCCTTTTCACCGTCATTTACCATGTCTTTTTGTTTTTGTTTTTTTTAAAATTGTGCTTGGTGTATAAAAAATACCTACTCCAGCACTGTTGTCTATAAATAAAAAAATACACAATTCTAACGGCACCTTGATGCTGGCTCCAAAATATAAGTCAATCCCCACAGACCTCCATGTTAAAATGTCCACCTTTACAGCAGAAATAAACATGTTTACAGCCTGGTACAAAAACTGTTCGGTCTCTCTGGCTAATTTCTCTGTTCATGACAATGTTAATAAGGCTTAAAGTTCTGCATAATTTAGGGCGTGGTCACTCGTAGTGACAGCTTGTCTGCAAGGCGAATTTCAACATTCATGTCAGCTGTACGGAGGTGTACCCTCACACAGTGTTTCGTATGACATTTGACAAATTAGCACCCAATGAATAAGAGCCCCAATGGGTTAGGTTAGGTTTAGGGAAGAACTGTAGTTGGGCCTCCTCACGTTACATACTTCACGTTAAGTTACATGCTCATTAAAAAGTTACGCAAGTTAGGTTTAAGCAAATGAACACGGTTGAAGTTACGTACTTACTGTGAAGTTGCATACCTAACAAAGTTACCTAGGTTAGATTTAGAAAAGTAAAGTAACGTGGGTTAGGAAAAGATGGTTTGATGACATCATGTTATATCCATAATGTGAAGTTGCACACTTAACGTAAAGTTACTTTGTTTAGGTTTAGAGAAGTAAAGACATCACCATAGTACTGCAACATATTTTCAAACAACAGATACAGCAGTAACAACAGTATATGTAACAAATCAGTGCTGCTACCGGTTAGGTTAAGGAAAAGGATCATGGCTGGGTATCGAGACATTATTATTTAAATTTTGTGTATAAAGTTATGTATGTTAGGTTTAGGAAAAGAAACATAGTTGACTGTTGTCACGTTATACTTACCGTAAAGTTACATACTTAACTTAAAGTTACCTAGGTTAGGTTTAAGAAAGTAAAGTTACGGGGCGCCTTAGTGGTAGAGCAGGCGCCCCATGTACAAGGCTGTTGCTGCAGCAGCCCGGGTTCGACTCCAGCCTGTGGCCCTTTGCTGCATGTCACTCCCTCTCTCTCTCTCTCTCCCCTTCATGCTTGTCTGTCCTATACATTAAATATATAAAGGCTAAAAAGCCCCCAAAAATATAAGAAAATAAAGTTACGTAGGTTAGGTTTAGGAAGAGAAACATCGTACTTTAAGTAATGTACTATCCTATGTGACAACATACCATAAAATAACTCAAGTAGATTTAGTTTCAGAGGACACAAACACTGCTCTCCTGTGGGAAACTCTTGTCTTTGTTTGACCCCTCCATAACCCCAACCTTCCACCTTAACGTGGTGTTTCGCCCTTTATACTATTTGCTTCTTTACTCTCATCAGCGTTACATGGGTTGTAAAGGAAGTCTTGTACATTACTTTTTGTAGGTATACAACTAACGATCCAAGATGGCTGACAACCATGATGCCAAACTTGTTGCTTCAAAACAGAAGTCCACAAACCAGTGGGAGACATCACAATGGCTACATCCATTATTTTTAAAATGATGTGTCGGATTTCATCCTGTGTGGATCACGGTCAATTTTTCCAAACACAAAGTTAAAGGGAGTCATAAGAGTGCAGCAACCACAGCCTGCACCACCTTCTGTACAGTCATGGAGCCAGAAACATCAAATATAATAAACTGCATCAAGAGTCCCTGAGCCATTCAAATGCAATGTTTCATCCTCATATGTTCATCTACATCTCTGCAATGTGACTTCCCCCCTCTGTACTGCAGAACATTTAACACGGATTCCTGAGGCAGTCAATGGGACTAAAGATTACAAGTGGCTCTGCCCTGCAGAGAGGCAAAGAGGAGGAACTCTTGAAACCTGTGAAAAACTTTTCCCACTCAAGCATAGAAGTGATCACATCGAAGACAAGGCTGAATCCCACCTTCACTCTGTGGGGAGTTAAACATGCCCTCTGAGAAAGGAAGACAGAGACCGTAATGAAATAAGGCCACCCAAGAGGAGAAAGTTAATCTGCCACCATACCTCAGCTTCGATTCCCTTCCTCTTATTCCCAATATCCCCTGGGTGCTGCTTCATTGAGATGTATTATGTCATTCAACGCTAGAAGCCAAGTATCGTTAAGTGGCAATAAATTGTACAAATACCAGCCCAGTCACCAGGACAAAATGTGGCACTGTACGTTTCTGCAAACCACGAACACGTAGCAAATTTCTTTGTATTCTATCTTTTTCTGAATTGACCTAGTATATGAGCTGACTTTGTCATCATGAGGTGAGTACCACTGCAGACCACTGTCCGAGACCAACAAACAGCAAAACTGGTTGTGTTTAAATGAGTCATTTTTAAGGCTCCGAACATGGGTGTTTTGCAGCCACTTGTCGGCTTTTTACCAGCAGATTTTTAGACTACAAAGTTGGATGTTTTGTAGTGACTCATTAGCATTTTTCCAGTGTTTTGTTAGGCTCCAAAACATTAGTGTTTGTAGCGACCCGTCTCAGTTTTTTCAGCAGATTTATAGGCCCCAACATGGGTGTTTTGTAGCCACTTGTCAGCTTTCTTCCAGCAGATGTTTAGACTATAAAGTTGGGTGTTTTGTAGTGACCCATTAGTGTTTTTCCAGTGTTTTTAAGGCTCCAAATGTTGGCGTTTTGTAGCCACTTGTTGGTGTTTCTCTAGCAGCTTTTTAGGCTCCCAACATGGGTGTTTTGTAGCAACCCGTCAGTGTTTTTGCAGCGTTTTTTTTAGGCTCCAAATGTCAGTAACCTGTTGGTGTTTTTCTAGCTGGGACAGTGCCATTAATGGGGTTGCAATGGAATGAAATTTAATCCTACAGTACAATACAATTACAATAATCCTCTAAGAAAATATCACAGTTTCATGGCATCACAGTTTACAGAATTATAGTTATCATCATTATTATTATTATTATTATTATCATTATTATCATCATCATTAACAGTAACAATGGCACTTAATTGAATAAAAAAGAGATGGGTTTTTGGAGGGTGAAAAAACACTTTCTTGTAAGTGACTAGAGACAATTTTTTAAAGTAGAAATATGTGTAAAAAGTCTGTAGACGAGGAGGGAAGGAGATGCATACACGCAGGTGAGGTTCTCCATTCAGCTGCATTTTTTTCCCAATACCAAACCGTAGATAACCAAATACAAAGTAGGGTAACCATCAAATTCTCAGACCATAGTATACCTTGAAACAGGTGTACTGCTGCAACCCTAGTCACGAAAAGCAGTTGTTTTTTTTTACTGCTGCAACCCTAGTCACGAAAAGCAGTTGTTTTTTTTTTACAGAGAAATCTTTAGTTTTCCTGCCAAAACATGATCTTTTCCAAACCATAACCAAAGTTTTCCTGCCAAAACATGATCTTTTCCAAACCATAACCAAGAGGTTTTAGTGGCTAAACTTAAGCACGTTAGCCACCATTTTGTTTAATCTTAAAGTTTCATATATAAGGTGCAAACGAAACATATCCATGGTTTTCAGAAATGTACAATGCTAATATTTTCTCTGATGACTTGGTTGGGCATTTGGCCATGGCGGACGTCTCCACTCCACTCAGTGTCTGTCTAGTTTTCTTCTGGCTCAGGTTGTGTGTCTGTGTTTGTGTTAATGTGCTATGTGTCTACCTCAGGATGAGCTTTCAAATTTAGCTTCAGAGATCCAGGTCTTTCCTGCGAATTCTCACTTTTTGAGTATTCAGTATTAGTGAAATAAACTGGAATAAATATTGCAGCTATTAAGAGTGGAAGGCTGTGAATTATTCAACATGGCCCAGATAGCAGTCCCATCATTTGCTCAGCGGGATTCTGCAATATGAGTCAAATATGCAAAAATCACATAACACCTGCTGTTGTGCCTATGCAAATATCCTTATCGTCCAGCTAAAGCAACCATACCTGGCTCTATGCAGATGTCTGGATTTCTGATTTCAGGAGTATAATAATATCAGTGTGATGTTGGAATATAAAGTAGCATGGCCCCTCAGGCAATACCCCTTAAAATAGCTGTGACTATGGTTAAAGTTAGTGCAGAGAAGAAACTGGGTTCTGTCACTGCAGGGATTCGTTTTTCACCGTCTCATTTTAGTTTCATACTGGCCTTTTACATAAAAATAAAACATGTGTGTTGAAGTTTGATACTGCAAAGTTGGAGAATCAGATTAAAAAAGGATGGTCAAAAGCAACAGAGGACAGTGGAACGGTCAACAAGGCCAGTGATAGTTGTGATATCTTGCGGTGTTGGGCGGACGGACAGATAGATCACAACAGGGACACTCAGCCACAGAGGTTCATGTAAACAGATTAACCTAAGACTGGAGCTGGAATATGACCAACAGTGGGATTAGTCTGGCGTATACTCATGTGTTCATGAAACACCATCTGTAATACTGGTTACAATGGTCGGAGATGACCTGATGGGTGAGATGTCACTTCTCAGGGGTGGGTAAAGGTGGTGGGGTACGGAGGAGGAAGTGTTAATGAAATCACAGCATCCAACACGTTTTCTCGACTCCATCTCCTCTCTCTTCAACTCTCCCTCTCATACAGCCGATACAACAATGACTGGATGCTGACTGCTCTAATGCAGGGCTGGAAAGAGCATTACACTTAAGTCTAAGTACTTATTTCAAGAGAAGAAGTGTAAAAAAGAACTTTGATAGAAGCAGCAGCTAGGTCACTGTGTTACTCTGTCACTGCTTTGACAAGGGGGTGAAAATAAAGTGCAACTACTTCATGCCACTGAGCCCTCCTGTCCAAACCAACATTAAATCCTGATTTTTAAAGACAACACTTTGCAACATGTGCATAAAACTGACATTTATCAATTATAATTATAAATATAAGCAGCAATGTATATATATATTTATGTATATATATATTAATATTTAATAAATAACGGCCCGTTTATATATATATATACATACACATATATACATACATATAACAGGCTGCAGTGAGAGTCTCTCTCCATGGGATATTTAAAAATAGCAGCTTTGTGCATTTAGTCCTTCTCAGGCAAGCTCAGGGGTTTAGTGTTGCTGTAGCTCGAAGATATGCGACCCTTTTTTTTCTCCCAGTGAGGATTAGAATATATGTAGTTCACATAATTCGGCCGAAATTAATACATATAACGCTTTAAGATCCACTCATTACTAAAAGTGTACGTATTATTAAAACTTATTAATGGTCAAAGTTTTCATATGGAATATTAAAGGTGTGTAGATTGAGTCATGTCATCAACTCATGCATTGAGTAACATCACAAGTTAACGTTCTACCTTAAAAGTCACCGGCAGTCGGCCCAGTGAATGAAGTTATCGTTTCTCAGACTCCAGCTGCTGTGAGAGGCAGCAAAACATCCTTTCATTTTATAGTTACAGTTTACTAATAAAACTCTCCACAGTATGAACAGTGGTTACATGAGCCTCAAAACCAGACACAACTCAGCCCTGAGCAGAGTGACCGTCCTCTACTGACCAATCAGACTGCAGTGTTCACAGCTCCACCTTTTAGTACCAGATCTGTGTGCTAGGTACCCCAACAGAAGGGGGACCAAACATGGGGACGGTAAGGAACGCTTCTGTTGGTACCATCCACAACTTTTCACAGTGGAAATGGAAAAAAGCGCACCAAACTGAAACGTACCGTGCTGCTCGGTGGAAACTGGGCTTTTGACTCCACAATCACCTAATCTGACACAGTGACTGTCGGAACAGACAAAAATGTTGTGTAGTGTGAGCCAGGCATTACATTTAGACAGTGAAATAATAGTACTGCAAAATGCAAACAAAAGTATATGGTCTTAAACAGTAGGCCTACATACATGAAAATGCATGAAAAAATAAAGATTAGCTGTGGTACAAGAATACAGATAAAGAGGTATATTCAGTCAGAGGATTTGGGGAAGAAAGATGAATAATTTTCCATAATATATGGATATATGGGTATTGCTTATCGGCCAAATGAGTTGTTATATATCAGCATATTGGATATTGGCAAAAAAAAATAAATCCAAAATCGTGCATCCCTATAATAAAGTGATACAGTGATCATATAGTGGATTTTAAATTCATGCAAATAAAATGGCGCAGTCTCTCTCAAATTACAGAGAACAAAGCAAATGTTTTAAAAAATGTATACAAATCATATTAGTTTCATACATTGAACTGTTATCCTTTCTTACTTCATTTTTACAAACACATTCATATTGTAACACTGCATTTTAAAACACCGGAGTTAAACCAACCACAGAAAAACATTATATCTCCCTGTTTAACATCACATCAGTTAATGGAGCGACAGTAAAACGTACCTGTGATACACAACAGAGCACACCTGGTGCGGACGACCATCGACCCGCTCCTGCTCTGTCTGTACAGACGGCGTTATGCTAACGTTAGCTAACGGCACCACAGATGGTGTTTAATGGCGGCAAAAATCATAAAAACGGATATTTAACTTTATAAAAACACGGCGAACTTAATGACTAACACTGAATATACAAACAGATAAAGCCAAATCAACCTCTATGTGCTTTTTGGGTCAATTAACTTTATATTTGTCCACAAACATCGGCAAGCTAGCTAGCTCGTTAAGCTAGTTAGCTCATTGAGAATCCTCCGTAGCTCTGTAATTACCCATAATTCTCCGCTACTTAACACTTCAGGCAGGTAGAGTTTTGACAGCAGGTGGCGCTGTCGCTTTGTCAAACTGAATGTAATCTGAATTTAAAGCATCTCAGTAGCAGAGGTATTGATCTACAACATGATGGACAGAGGACACACTACAAACAGCCTCATTAATGAGTCAGCAAAATTAATCACTCACTACACCTGTGTTCAAAGAGCTCACAGTAAATTAAAGTGGTGCCATTCACTTAAATCTTGAGCCCTCCTACAATCTGATACAGCGATAGACAACAACATACACATTCAGCAAGTCTGATTTATATAAAGATGAGTAGATATAGAATCCTATATGGAAAACAGTGTGTCATGTAAGAACAGTATAGGAAACATACTTTTGGCTTTTGTGCCTTCCAGCTGCCTCTGCAGATGTGCGTTTCCTTCTGCAGACGGTCAGTGTCAGTGGTGATACTTCAGGCAGGTACTGAGTGTTGACAGCAGGTGGCGCTGTCGCTTCATTGAACTGAATATAATCTGAATTCCTAAACTGCTGTATTTGTTTAAAAACTTACCCTTGCCACCACCAAGTCATTCAATCTCAGCTGTCCCAGTCCTCTGTGGTGTGATTGGGCAGGACAATGGTGTTTTACTTTACAGAGGGGCACGCCCCCTTGTGGAGGGAGACACAGGGTCATCTGTTGAGCTTACCTTTCCCCATTTACCTCGGCTAATGTTAAAAAGCTTAAAAAAGAAAAAACAGGAAAAATCCAATTGTCAGAAACATGATCTGTGTGGCATCAAGTCAAAAACATCTGGAGGAGAAAACTGCCTCACTCTCACTTCTTACTCCAGGATGGGGGGATGATTTGTTCCTTCCAGGAGGGGCTGATGGAGGATTTAAAGCCTGGGCTGATGAGGCGCTACAAAATATAGGAGACTAATATAATCCTGACAGTGGACATGTAATGTCATTTAAAGAAATTACTGATAAATATAACATATCCCATAATTAGTTATGTGTTTTCACACTTGGTCCTTTTCAGCACTCTAAACGGACTCAGAGCAGTGACTCAGCATTAGAACTCAGACCCCTCTGAAGCGAACCAAACTCAGACGTTCGGTTCGCTTCAAGTCTGAGGTGCAGTTCACTTAACCTGTGCCTTGTGAACACAAAGCGCTCCAGGTTCACTTTACTCTTTGCCGTTGTATTCAGCCCTCTAGATCACATGCTGTTGACCTGGGACGCTTGAAAAACAGACAAAACCACAGCGGTCTGTAACGCTTGCAAGGGCGCAGGACGAGGAGTAGTTTGGTCCACAGAAGATACTGCATGTCTCCAGATGTGGAATGTAGAATACATCAAACAGCAACAGTCTACAGCACAGACACACTGAGGTTCTCCTCAAGTTTTATGTTCATCTGAAAGTGAGGAGCTTCATAACCACACTGCAGTGACACGTCAAAGTAAAAACAAAACCACATTAATATATATTATATATCAGCTATAGTGGACCAGAAAGAGACCTGAGTCCTCTTTCAAATGAACTGACAATGTGAACACAAAAAGAACCGAGTCCCTTTTCTGTCAGTACACTTCTTGGTCCACTTTAAGAGGTCTGAGTTTGGTTCTCGCATCTCAGTTCAATTCAATTCAAATTTATTTATAAAGCCCAATATCACAAATCACAATTTGCCTCACAGGGCTTTACGGCGTACGACATCCCTCTGTCCTTGGACCCTCACAGCGGATAAGGAAAAACTCCCCAAATAAACCTTTAACCAGGTAAAAGAATGGTAGAAACCATCTGATCTGGATGTCCCCCGGGAGCCTCCTGTTAGAGGTGTTGGGCTGGAGGGATTATATATCTTGTCTGGGCCCCAGGAGGAGCTGGAAAGTGTTGCTGGGGAGAGGGACGTCTGGGGTGCTTTGCTTGACCTGCTGCCCCTGAGACCTGGCCCCAAATAAGTGGAAGAAAATGAATGGATACATATACCATTATATATATATATATATATATATATATATATAGATAGATATATAGATAGATAGATAGATATAGATATATAGATATATAGATGTATGCTACTTATATAACATCTGGTCAGTCAGCATTCGACATACTGCCTTGTGCAAGCAGTCAGTGTGGTGGAATGGTATGTTGAAATCAGTTCAGCCTATGTACCAGAAACTTGGCTGAATAAATGAAGATGGAAATTAGGTTATTTTTACCAGTATCTGCACCACGTAACACACCTTTCTGTAACAAAGAGTCGATTCAAACTGCGTTTCTTTTGGTGTGGGTCATTTTTTCTAGCTGAAGTAGTTTAAATTAAGCTCTCGTCACACTGGACACAGGCGTCTGTCTCAGAGGACACATCCTGTCCTGAACCTCACACAAAGACTTGCCCCGTCCTACATTTACCTGATACCCGCTGGCTTCACACTGTTTCTGAAATGATTTCACCCTGCCATGTGATGAACCAAACACCTGCAGTTCCTGCCAGGAGTTTGAATAAATTAACATTTTAATAATTGCTAATTATTAATTTAATATATTAAATTGCAAGTGCCGGGGTTTCCAGGTGCTGTGCAGCAGAGAAATAAGAAATAGAACAGAATCACGACACAGAGTAAAATGACTGTGACACTTTAAGAATCTCAACAGCGATAGTTTTGGAATCACAAGTGAAAAGTCACAACGATCAGACATCATCTCTGAAATGAACAGCCCAGTCGCCAGAGGAAATGTCGGCACTGCACGTTTCTGCAAACCCTGAATACGACTGCACGTCTTATACGTATAGTTAGTGTGTCGACGTGTCTGACGGGACGAGGAAGAGGGGATAGTGGATGGCATGTCACCTGCCAAGCTTCACACCACTGGAACTGAAATGGGTTGTTGTTTTAGAAAAGTCATTGCTGCATTTCCAGCAGCTTTTTCGCCACCAAGCATGGTTGTATTTTGGGAACTGTCACTGTTTTTCCTGCCGGGATAGTGCTACGAAAAGCTGTTATTTTTTAACCGAGACTTGGGTGCCCTTTCAGCAGGGATTGTGTCTTTTAAACCAGGTATTTAAAACCCGAACATGATCTCTTCCCAACCATAACTGAGTGGTTTTTGTGCCTCAACATAACCACACATTAACCACTGCATTGTGTAACGTATCTGTGGTTTGCAGTGACGTACAACGCCAACATTTTCTCTGGTGACTGGGTTGAAATGAAACCTTTGGCAGACAGCACATCCGCATCAAGACCTTGTGACCTACAAGTGTCATCTGAAAGCTTAAGAACTACAACACATACAAATACCGTGGCTAAAAAACAAGAAGAAGAAACAGGTAAAGCTCTGCTTGTGGTGTTAGAAGCTGCGGTCCATTACATCAAACTAAGAAGCATGAATCAGTTTTTTTTTCTCATGTACAAGCTTTAACCTGATGGTGAACATGCAGCACACATTTCATTGAAGTCAGGTCACTGCCTCAGGCATCAAAAACTTTATCTGAATACAGCTGTGGATATTTAGCTCAATAGAGTAAACTGAATTTACCTAAATCACTGTGTAGACAACTTAGAAGTGTTTCAATCTCAAAAGTTCTACAGACAACATCCTGATGTCATCAGAAGAAGAACATCTTGATCCTCACCGTGCTTGTACTGCCTGTTTATCAAAAGTTACTCCACAGGATGTTAATTTACATCCTCACTCCACTGATTGAAGATAAGTTTCATCAAAGAAATATTTCATCACTGTGAAAGACGACTCGGAGCGGAGAGACGTTGCGTTCAGCTCTAAACCTCCATCCCTCTGAGTCATTTCTTCATTCTCTGATCACCATATAGAATTCTATATAATTTAAGACATCCATAATAATTTATCAGATTCTGAATGCACTATATATTTTACAGCTACATATGAAACAGTTCACTGCAGGTTACTACGGACATGTTGTACACGTACGATTAATAACAACATCAACAGAAGATGGACTCTGAACTCAACTCACTACAGCTCAAACAGTGCAAATCAAACCCTGGGATCAGCGGCGTGGATACAGGCTGCGGTACGAACTAGGCTTGGACGCTATCACGATATACCAAACGGTACAATTTTCAATACTGTCTATTAGACTAATCCGGAGATGTTGTATTGGTGTGCTGTTTGTGGTGCACAGCACGCGCCACCAGAGGTCAGTCTCTACTGGTGGAACAGGCAGCTAAGTTTAGAAAAGTGGCGGCTGTGAGTGGTGGGGATAACGTTACAGGATTGCACAGTCAAGTAACAGTAGCGTCGCAGAACTTTCAGAAGTTTGTGTTTCTATGTTTTTATGGTGTATGCTTTTCATTTCTTCTGGATCAGTACTGTAAGGCAGCAATACTTGTGCAGCTCCTGAGTCCGAGATGAATTCCCTACGGGGACAATAAAGTATATCATATTGCATTGTATCGTATCGTACACAAGTACCTACATATACTGTATACCCCGCTGAAATTTCAGGAATGTATGAAGTAGCGATGAGCCGAATACTCCGATTAAATAAGTATCCAGTACAGGTAATGTACTTGTTACGAGTACGAGTATCATACGAGTAAAATGTGTCGTTATCTGTGCTCGTGATGAAGGAAAATCCTCATCTGGGTGGCTGAGTTTAGAAAAATGGCGGCTGTGAATGGTGGGGATAACGTTACAGGACTGTAAACAGTACAGTCACGTAACTGCAACGCTGCACAACTTGCAGTAGTGTGTGTTTCTATGTTTTTATGGTGTATGTGTTTCTTTTCTTCTGGACCAGTTCTGAAAGGCAGCAATACTTGTGCAGCTCCTGAGCCCAAGATGAATTTCCCTACAGTTACAATAAAGTATATCGTATTGTACACAAGTACCTACATATACTGTACACCCCAGTGAAATTTCAGGCAGGTATGAAGCAGGTTTGAGCAGAATACTCGGAGAAAACGAGTATCTGGTACAGGTTATGTACTTGTTACGAGTATCATATGAGTAAAATGTGTCGTTATATGTACTCGTGATGAAGGAAAATCCTCATCTGGGTAGCTGTGTGTAATCTATTACTCTGAGGCTGTTCTGTCAGTGCTTTTCTCATAAGTAATAAACAGATACCGCCCAAGCCTAATACGAACCTTAATGATCCTGACATGAATTTCCCAAACACATCTGCCATCGACATCATCTTAAATCAGTGACGTCACACATTTGTTGCGTTGCTGCGAGGATCCAGTGTCAGTTGTGACAGAGAGCTGTGTGTTAGCAGGCGTCGTGTACTGTTAGGCCAACGAGGAGTCAATAAAGGGCGAGGAAACAGATCTCTGTGGCTACCAGCTGAGCTGCTGGGAGCTCAGATATGGCTGCAGTGTGTGTGAGCGAGCAGTCTGTGTGTGTGTGTGTGTGTGTGTGTGTGTGTGTGTGTGTGTGGACAGTCTCTCCATTAGCAAAGACTGTTTCTATATGTCTGTGTGCATGCACATGTGCGAGTGTGTGTGGGTATGTCCACTGTGAGCCTGTGTTCTGCAGTTAGAGCTCCTCAGCCATCTGCAGCAGAGAGTTGATGGCAGCGTCCTTGTTGCCCTGCTGTGCGTCCAGTACAGTGCGAACCACCTCCTTGTCCAGGTTGGGGAACATGTCTTGCAGAGCCTTTAGGTCCTCCTCGCTGCACACCTGCACCTGACCTCCGGCTGGCACAGCTGCTGGCATCGCCATGGGCACCATGCCCTGGTTGTAGACTGCTGGCACTCCTAGTAACACAGGACACACACGGCTGATGTCAGAGCCAGCTCTAGTCCTAGTAGGGCTGACCCAAACAAACGCAAAACTCTATCAGGAGCTGCGCCTTGACAAAATAAATCCAAACCTATATGACTGGACCATGTGGCACTTTAATTTGAAAGGACAGACACAGGAAGTGTCCACGCTCAGCAGTCAGACAGGAGTCAGGTTAATCTCCAGGACTGGTACCTGCGGTTATTCCACAGGCTAGTTAATAACATGTCGGGCAGGAAATCCAAAGTGTGGGATCATTTTGAGAAGGTGAAGGACGAACCCAAGGTGATATGTAAACTCATCTTCATTGGTCGACTACAAACATG
>NC_065506.1:47767303-47806458 GCF_006386435.1 Epinephelus moara | reverse complement strand
GCGAGCCTTGCCTGAACCTCTTCTGTGAAGCCTTCTTCCGTACCTCCGTACACCCGGGAGAGTTGAGCCTGATAGGAGGGGCCAAATTTGAATGTGTGTTTACAAACAGCAACTGGAAAATCCTCCAGACCCTACCTTTAAGATGTAAAAAGTCCTGTTAGCACAGTCAGAGACATAACTATTCTGGTCACACCCACCACTGCAGGAAATGTCTCCTCATTTGTGATGTCGCTCAGAGGAGATAACGGTGCACGCTCTGACGTTTTCCCCGTCTACATGTCAGCACTGAGAACTGAGTTTCTGAACAACTTCACCTTGGATGGAGTTTTAAAAAGATCTGTTGTCAGTGCAGTGTGTGTGTGAACAAAAGGCCAAACACAAAGCAAAAGTTACATTATAAAAAATACCTGCGTACCTGTTGACAAGGCCTTCATGTGGTCGACACAAAATTCGGAAATAAACATGAAAAAATGCATCAAAGTGCAGTGACACAGACACTGCAATGAACCTGACGACATCACCATGACATCGTCAAGGTTACTTTCTCAGACTTGACAAAGCTTCTCCACAGCCACAGAAGACATTTGCATTGGCTTGTGTTCACAGACTGAAGAACAAATGCACCGTGTGTGTGTGTGTGTGTGTCTGACCTGCGATGGGCACATATCCGACTCCTTGCTGATACACAGAAGGCATCAGGACCACAGGCTGAGTCATCATCCCCGCTGGTAAGGACTGGCACACACAGAGAGATGCAGACACAGACACAGAGACAGAGAGAGACGCAGAGACAAGATGAAGAGCGTCACTGCTTGGACTGAATCAGTTTTATTGACCATGCAATGTCTAACTCCAAACAGTTTCACATCCCTGCATCCTCTGCACTCTACCACCTGCAGACTCTGGGGTAAAATCCATCCACACCAGCAGAGGGCAGCAGAGATAACAGTGAGTGGAGAGGACACACAAACGAAGAAAAATAAAGGCCTCTATACACAGCATATGTTCCGAATCACATACTTTTTCTTTTTCCTTTTATTATTTACTGCAGCTGCCCTTAAAGAGAAAATGATGTTGCATTCAGTACACACACAATCAGAACAAACTACTTCCTCCTAACATTACACCCTGGACTTTGACCCGCTTACTCATGTGTCTGTCACCATGGAGATAATGCCCTACACCGAACTCACCAGAGACGGAGGTCAAACCACAGAGACCTGCTGCTGTTATTCGGCAATAAGTAACAACTGCATGCATAATAAATTCTAACATATGATAGTCATGATTTTAAAATTACAGAGACTGTACATTTCTCTGTAATTGATGTTTAATACTTTGTCCTTTTGTTGTTGAATATATTTGTAATCATTTTATTCAGTTAAACAACCTGAACCTGTCCCTCTGACTCACGGAACAAGAGAAGGAAGAGCACTTTGTGTCTACTCACAGCGAAAGACATCACCAGGTTGATCATGCCCTCCTTGTCGTCGCCCTGCCTGCCGCTGAGGCTGAACCACTCGTCCACCACGCTGCCCTCCCTCAGGCCCTCAGGGATGGTGACATGAGTCCATGCTATCCTGTCGTCCATGGAGAACGCTCTCTGGACGGCACGTCGTCAGAAACATTGGAAACAGACAACAAATCACACGCTCATCAGATCACTTAACACACATATACAACTCTGTAGCAGGTCAGAAGATTCACGACTCTGTGACCTCCTCACCTCGTCAAAGATCTCCAGGTAGAAGGAGTCCACCCCCGGAGGCACCGTGCACTGGATCACCTTGTTCCAGCGCGGGTTCTTGGCTCCGTTGTGAGCAGTCGGTGTCTCGTAGACTGCGTAACCCAGTCGGATCCGACAGTACGGATCCATCCGAGTCATTCCGTAGTTTTTAGCCAGCTTTGCCTAAACAGCCAAATAAACAGTGTGGTTTCAGTCAGGTGACACATTCATGATGTAAACTCTCACAGTTCCACTCGCCCTCATATTCCACTGTATCCAGTTATTTTAAACGACACAGGTTAAAAAGATAAATGTGTGACAGAGGGGAGGAGACTCTGCAACTCACAGGCTTAATTGAGGAGGAGAAACAGGGTCAGCCATCTTGTTTTGAAAATGCCTGTTGATAATACTCTGTACTATGCTAGGGTTATGCTTGCCATAGTGTCGTCAGCGGGAGGACGCACGAGCCAAAGATGATGTCATCTTTATGTAACGTATTAAGTATAAAGCACGAAGGCTGCATGTTGTCAGTCATCATCTTAAAAAGCCTCATATTAGATAAACAGTTGTGATTGGCCGGCCTGGGCCAGGCAGTCTGGAAATCTGTCTGAACAGGAGGGAGACCAGACGCATCTGCCAGAGCAAATAAACATGAGCTCACAGATTCGTCTGGTTTCCAGACTAAATATGAACTTAATACTCTAAATTTCATATTTCATAATGTGCTTTTGTATCTTACGGTACACGTTAAAGAAATATGATCCATACTGGTACAGGTATTCAAATGAGACCCAGATGTATCTGTGACAGTGAAGCTGAGCTGTGTTTACCTGGACCACAGTGATGCTGAGTCGCCCCACGGTGCCTATCGAGCCTCCGTACTGCAGCTGTCTGGCTGCCTGAGCGTCCAGCTGGACCTGCTGCTGCTGCTGGGTGGGAGTGATCCGCAGGAAGTCCTGAGGAAGCTCCCCGATGTACACCTGAGAACAAGACAGAGCACACATGAGACACAC
Source organism: Epinephelus moara (assembly GCF_006386435.1). Classification (NCBI taxonomy): domain Eukaryota; kingdom Metazoa; phylum Chordata; class Actinopteri; order Perciformes; family Serranidae; genus Epinephelus; species Epinephelus moara. The sequence goes on along the minus strand of NC_065506.1, from coordinate 47,803,719 downwards.
GAACAGGTCAACCTGATAGAACCTGACAGACCCTGACAAATGCACACAAATGTTTTTTAAATGAAATTAGGGTTCAAAATGAAAAATCTTGACTGGAAAGGATTACTTTTTTATTATTAGACTGCAGTTTTTGAAAAAAAGGGAAAAATGGATGGCGTATATTACATGTGTATGTTCTCCAGTTGTTTAAGGTGAATTTAAGTCCCCTTGTGTTATTTAAATTCTATTTATAATACTACTACTACTACTACTACTAATAATAATAACAATTATTATTAAGTGTTGTTATTAAAATTGTATGTATAATAATAATACTTATCATCATCATTATAAGTATTTTTATTTGTTTTTTATATTTTAATAATTATAATTATTGTTCTTTTTTCCTTTAATGTTTTCCTAACCCTTCTGTAAAGTGATGAGAGCATCATGAAGACACACCCCAACATTCTGTTTCTATATATCTAGTTCAGTTTCTTTTTTCGTATCAGTTATTCTGTGTTCATACCTTATATTTACATTTACTTTGTTGGTCCATTTTGGCTTCTGTATTACACACTGTAACTCACTTCTATGTTGCTGTAGCTATATCAGGCTATAAAGTCCTATGAGTGCAATTCAGTTGTCTGTTTGGACCTTGAAATAACTAAATAAAAAAAAATCTAAAACAAACAAATAAAAAATAACAGTCATCATTTGAATCTTGAAAACACCATAACAGCACACATACAGACACAGACATACTCTCACCCTGGTAACTGCAAAATGTTAACACTGGAATTATCCTCACTTGGTGTGCTATGTTTTTTTTTACATATATACCTTCTCAATATCTGTAATAGGGTTGCAACAGTATGAGATTCTCAGGGTATCATGATCGTCTCAGAAAATATAACAGTTTCACGTTATTACAAAATTTATATTATTATCAGTCAGAACAAGCCTTAAAGGAGTGCAAACAGAAGGATTATTGTTGGTTTAATAAACATTTTATTACTGTAACTGAAACTTGAAACCATTTTGTTAATAGAGGTTTGTGTAAAAACTCTCCCCTTTGAAAATAACTAAAATAAACAGGAGATTTTGCATCCAGCTGCATTCTTTTTAAATATATATCGCAAATGTTCACTGTGTGATGCACCAATTAAAAAGGAAGAATCTTGTAAACATCACATGACTCTAAATGACTCATCCTTATGATATGACTGTTGCCTTGCCGTGCGAGTCATGTGCAGCGTGTGTGTGTGTGTGTGTGTGTGTGTGTGTGTGTATACAACAGGCCAGTGATTATGTGAGGTTGGTCACACTTAAATCAGTAGCCTGGTTTAAAGAATGACAGACTTTAACTGAGCCACCGTACAGTGACAGAAAATTAAAATTGAAAGGAACTGTCACTGAAAAAAAAACTGTCAGTATGGAAAAAAAAAACTAATGAAAAAATCTAACACATCAGAGTGCAAAGAAATATTAAAATAAAATATTTTTAATGCCTGTGTTTTATTTTTAAGTTCAGGACCAATTTTTTTTTTCAGTACCTGTTTACTGTCACTGTCCTGACTCCATAGAAATTATATTCACATACTATTTAACAAGTGGAGGAAAAGCTGATGGTGTGTCAGTATTTTTAATTTGAATTACTCACAACTCTGGTCTCTTTTTCAGAGGATATGTTCGTACACAACCATTTATTCTAATGAGTTATTTGACTTCTACTAAAGAACTGAACTGTGCAATTATTCAACTGTGCACATATATGTATGTAAATAAACATATATCTATCTATATATATATATATATATATATATGCTACATATTTACTATCCCTGTACTTGAGTAACGTTAGCTTTACTGCAGTTCAGCTTCTTTAATGTGAATTAACTAACGTTTGTAGCTCTGTTTTAAAATAACGTTAGCTTCCCCAGCACTGTATATTTATAACAGTTATTTGTTGTTGTTGTTGTTGTTGTTGTCTTTCTTATAGCCAACAGTCTTGTGTCAGACTCGGGTATTCTTGGCATCTTAATCCGTGATTGAGCTGCTGTGACGGTTTGTTGACGTTAGCCCACAGATGCTAACGTTAGCTAGCTCATGTAGCTAACCTGTGTAGCTAACTAACCTAACATTAGCTAGTTATATAACGGTACTGGTTATTTCCTCGGTGTCGGTGGATGATGTCAGGGATGTAGGTGATGGAGTCGGTGTTGTAGATGACAGAGTCAGGGTTGTAGACGGCTGTGTGTTACAGTTTAATGACTAAACTTAGTTAACTCTCACAGCTGCTGACAAACTGAAGCTAGTTCCGCCTGTCAGTGTCTAACAGTCTAAGCTAAGCTGTAATAAGCACAGAGCTCAGTGTACCTGTCCCCGCTGGGTGCTGATGGTGGTCGCCATGTTGTCTCTCCGGTGTGACGATGGATCAGATTCTCGACTCTTCTTCTTTGATCACAGACGGTTTTAACTAAACTAGAAACAACTGTGTTGACACCACCTCTGTTTGGATTAGTTCAGACCTGACCCGGAAGTCTTTGTCTGCTTTCTTTTTTTTTTTTTTTGAAAAATCTTTATTTACAACCAATTTTTTATTTTAATTTTTTTTTTTACAAATTTTATTTTATAACATTAAAAATGACCATTTTAACATCATTTGTGAAACAACAAATTAAACAAAATTTAAAAAAAAACTAATATAGATAATAGGGAGATGTAAATATAGACATAAGGGACAGTTAGTTATTTATGAGAGGGGAGGGGGTGGTGCGGAAATGGGGAGGCACAGTACTGGTGAGGGACTAATGTTTTTTTTATTGTTTTGTTCTGGGAGTTTTTGGCCTAGGATAGGAGCAAACAAATTTATTGGTTGTATTTTGTTTTCATTTTATTGCCCTTTTTTTTTTAACTTTTTATTTGTCAAAATTACAGTCTCTTACACAGTAGGGCTACCTCTCATAAAAACAAAAGAAAAGAAGAAGGTGTCAGTCTTTACAATAGCTACTGTACGTCCCTCCCACCCCACAATCTCAAAATCTCAAATAACAAAAACAAGCAGATATCTCTCTAGATATCCTAGAGAAGTTGAATTTCTTTCTTCTCTTTTTCCCTAATTTTCTTTTGTCCCTTCTCTTCCCTCATTTTCCCCTACCTTATTACTTTTGTATGATAATAATTTAAAAAACGAAGTCCCCCCCCCCCCCCCCAATCTATAACGTAGTGTGGGTTTGTGTGGATTCTTGTAAAAACATCAGCAGTATCTATCCTCCAGGAATGGAATCACACTATTAAACTTCTGACAGAAAACACAGGACAAATGAACATTTCTGAAACGTTTTATTTGTACAGAAACCAAACAAACATCCGAGCAGCGATGATCACACAGCTGTTGTTGATAATATCCTGCCTCAAATGTCTACGCATATTTCAGATTTATGAAAAATTGATTTAAGACATTTTGACACTTGTCAAGGTCTGAGTTATAGAGAAATGAATTTAATGTTGTTAAAGTCTTTCCAGGTTCTGACATGATGACTGCAGTTCTTGGGATTTTTTTTCTAACCTTCGTCTTGCTGCTGGAGAAACATAAAATATGTCTTCAGAAACCACAAACGTTCACTTCTAACAGCCTGCAGACATTTTTTCCCGCCATTTGTAATATTTACCTCTGTGTCCCTTCCAGGCCTCTGTAGCTGTCACACCTTCCAGGCAGCAGGTGAAGTCAGCTTGTTGAGATGTTTGACAGACGCACATCTGGCTGTTTCTGATGTCACTGATAAGGTGTCACCACAGTTTTGTGTACCTACATTATCCCAAATGTTTCCTTCAATGTTCAAACCCAGAAAAATCTGTCATGTGGTCACTGTCACCTGTCAGTGTCGTCACATCCTCTTTGTGCAGGTATCAGGTTTGTGGTCGTCTGCCAGAAGCTGTTATAAATCAAGTTTTTACCCAGTTTGAAGCCACATTTTTATGACACACCTTTTAGATCCTGGTCATCTTTAACTATATGTTTTAATCACATGAAAGATGTGAGTCATCAGATGTCTGGATGTGAAGTGATCACAGAAACAATTTGTACCATGATACATTTTTATTCAGTGTTTTATTGGTTTAAATCAGCTGGTCTGTTTGTTGTGGAGAAGAAGAGACCTCTGCGGATAATTCAGCTCACAGTAAAAACCTCCTGAACACTGAACACTGAAGGAGAAACTGAGTGCAGTGACGATATGGCTCAGTCTTTGTTGTTGTTTTAATTCAGAAAGCAGCAGAAAATGACATACTGTACGTTTAACCTCAGTCACAGTAGCAGTAGGTGATTTGGTATAGAGGCAAAACCTAAGTGGTCCACCTGTGTATTTGGAGCACTGACTGGTGCTTTGCAGATAGAGCTTACTTTACTTTAAGTTAGCCAAGATTTATCCAGGGACAGATCCCTCATGCAACAGATGTAGAACAGTAACAGGATCATTCATTCATACTTTCTGGACTTGTCCAAATCTTAATAATTATAGGACATCGATAGCTAATACATTTTGGTATAAAAATGGACAACATGCAAGTTTTTGTATTTGGTATTTCACTCTGGATGTATTACAGCTGTTACGTGTTGAAAACAAGGAAAATAAAATTTAAAACCTACACAAAATGTTACAAACGTTGCTGACTTGTCAAAGAACAGTTTCATGTGATTGCCTTATTTCTGACAAGTAATCTTGTATCTCAGTGAGACCTTTCTGACTAAATAGAGGATAAATAAATAAAGGCAGACAGAACCTTGCAATGTAACAACTGAATTTATCCACTGGGGATGAAAAAAGATTTATCTTATCTTAATTATAAGGTCATGTAATTGGGAATTTTCATTGTTGCCTAGTTTCATAGTTTCAGTTTTACATGCTCTGTTCGATTCCAATCCACTGCCCTTTGCTGCATGTCATTAACCCCCCCCCCCCAACAAATATCTTAAACAAACAAAATAAAAAGGTCTCTTAGGGCTTTTGTACTTTGACAAACTCTTTCTGGAGTTTTTACCAGCTCAACATCAAATCTGGGCAGAATCATCTAAACACCTTTGCAATGCTAAACTGTGAAGCTTTTGAGTTTCCGTCCAATGGCGTGGCCGTGGCGAAGCGTCACCTTTCCATGTTTCACAACAAAAGTGTAAATGGTTTGTAACCAGACTGGCCTTGGTCAAATCTGCCCCAGACGTCATGTTTGAGTAGAGTTAGGGATGCACGATAATATCAGCACGTCATTGTATCGCCCAATATTGGCTTTCTCTTAATTTGCACAATGAATGAATATCACATACATTGAAAAGTATTGTATTTCATGTCTCCATCTGCTGGTGGGCTGTCATGATGAGAGTATGTGTGTTTAATACAATGTTAATTCCACTATAGAAGAGACTTGATGATCACTAAAATTAGGTGGGGGAAAAAGTGGATATATCGATATCAGTTATCGGCCAAATGAGTTAATGACTAATTAATTGCCCGCTTAAAGATGGGCAAAAAAACACCCTGAAGACTCTGATGATGCTTCATTGTTAGTTTTCGTTAATGCCGATTCTGTGGTGGCGCAGCAAATTTTGATGTTTCAACATGACACAGGAAGCTGTGGTAACTTGACTTTTCGTGGTCCAATCTGTCCCAAATTTAATGGTGGATAAGGGGCCGTACACATGCTGCATCTTTAATCGCCTGGAAAGTGCAAGGTCAGGCGCTTGACTCTACTTTTTAGCCTTTTTTTGTGCCAGCTTTCAAGAGCGCTGCGGCAACTTGTGTCTGAGGTTGCAAAGCCACCTTAACAAGCATTGAATCATAGCCTATTTACCTAAAATCCTGAGTGCAGAGCTGATCTTCTTCCAGGCGCTGTGTAGGCCTATCGTCTGTGGGACAGCTGTAAAGCTCTGAGTAGCTCTGCACTAACATAATCAACTTCTTCATATTTACCACAGACTGATATTTACTGAAGAAGGAAAGCTATCCATTGGGTGTGATTGGTTGTTTCTTGTCACATGACGCTGCTGCGTTCCAAAAGTTGAACTCGGTTTATCTCTCATCTACACTGAAAACAATGAAATTGAGGGCGCAAAAAACGCGGCATGTGTACGGCCCCTAGTCCACTCCTGAAGACATCTACATGCCCATAGTGTCTCATACCTACACTGCCACCTGCTGATAACAGATGGTCATGGTTGTGTGACTTTAAATTTACATGGTGTGGACTTCACATGATATCCAGACACATGGCATTTTATTACTGTTTGTTCTGTAGCGCCACAGAGTGGACACAGGAAGTGGTGCATAATTTGCAACAGGTCATTTCTGTGGACAAAATGCTGCGTCTACTGTGTCCCACAAGCAACCCCAATGTGCATGAAGGTGCAAAGGCCTGTTCATAGCTAGTGCAGCTTTAATTTAATGTTGTATCCAGATGATTTAAAATCAAGTTGACGTCCGTTCTTCAGTGAAACCTTCTGCACCAGCGACACCAACCAACCCTCTGCCACCAGTCTGACCAGTAGAGCCAATAAAAAGGGGAAAATACTGATTGTGCAAAACATTTGGCACCAGTTTATTCATTATTTAACTTAACACAAACTAGATCACATTTTGCCAAGAATTTCAGTGCAGATATACTTTATATATATATATATATTTATATATATTAAAAAAACATGCATACTAAATATACTGTGACAAAAGTCTCTCCTCTGTGGATTTTGTCTGATTCCCCACACACAAAAAAATAAAAATAAACGAGCAGAACAGCATCATGTGCTTGCGGAGGTCAGTCGATAGGCTTAAAGTAAAATCAGATTTTCACACCGACACAAAAAATGTTACCCAGCCCGTTCTCATTCCCAGGACGTCAAATACGGACGCTTTGTCACGCGCTTCAGTGTGTGATATCATATCAAAGCCACCCTTTAGCTTCTTTATGAGACGTACTGAGCTTTCAGCTAACTCCAGCGTAAACTCCTCAGTGGCGATACTTGACGCTGTGATCAAATAATCCAAGTAGGGTGGGACAGAGGTGTTAAACAAAACTGGACTTTCATCCAGAACCTGCATTTCGTGTCCAGTGTTAAACCAAAACTCAGTGGTTTCTTTAACGTAACATTATCCAATTTTTACATGTTTACGTTATCTAACAAACATTTATTTAACCCAAAACGTGACCTTTTTTCTAAATCTAACCGCAACCGTTTCACAACATTAACCCATGTAACAATGTGAGATGCCAAAGGGCGCCCTGTGCATCGCTATGAGACGCTGAGGGGTGCGACAAAGCATCAGTAATTTGACGACCTGGTAATGAGAACGGGTTGTGTTACTGTCTCACAACATCACTCAAATGGGAACTCCCACGGATGAACCCTTAGCTAGCCTAGCATTAAATAACTAATATCTAACAACACGTGATCACTAACTTGGTTGAAAAGTTTTTCTAACTCAGGAGACACACACACACACACACCAGCACTCACACACAACACCACCACAGACAGATTAGCTGCTTCACACACACACACACACAAACAAACCCAGAGGAAGGGGGCACTGGGAGGACTGCTCCACAACACAGGAGATAAAAACAAAGGTCAGACTTGTGTCAAACTGATTCTGCAAAATCTCTAGTGGTCACGTGAGAACGTTCTAGAAAAATAGATCTCTTTTTATGACTGTAGTAATCTGAATGAAGTTTTGAACATGTTCAGGGGCAGTCTTTCTAGTGCCCCTGTTGGCAGCACAGAGGACACATGGGAAACAACGAAACAAAAACCTCCTGGTAATCAATGCCAAACACAAGGTCAATGGTGAAATTGGAAGCATCAGAGAAGCGCAGAAGACAAGGACTGGACGATGAACTGTGACGCCACATCAACATGCTAGGGGCAAACAGGAAGAGATCTAGAAAAAACAAAAAGAAAAACACAACAGGGAGACAAACCGAGGTTAAACCACAATGGAAACACAGACAGGAGAGAGAAAAGAAACCAAGAATGATCTGATCATCTCTGTGTGCTGCTGATTACAGTCTAAACACTCAACAGTCAGTGTCAGGGACAGAGTGAGGACGAGCCACATGCTACCAGGGACTGAGGGGGATGACGATGACAGCAACACACACACATATGACAGCCTGGATAAAATGCCAGCACAGAATCAGTGACGACATGCAGGTCACATCAGGACATAGATATAGATACATAGATGCCTCACTGGCTGCTGGATCGCCGCCATATAGACCCTTTTACAGTTAGTAAACAGTATGACTTTTTTTCTTTAGCTAATGTCTGAGTACCGAAGCACACTCTGACACAAACTGGACCGTTCATAAATTCATAACGCTGTTGGAATGTACCACTTGGTTATCCAGAGCACTGCACTCTTGGAGTGGCAGAGAGAAGTGAATGTGTGATTAACTTGTCCGCTCGTTAATGCATATAGAAATGTGACGCTCTGTTTGAACTCTAACCACCCCTATCTGATCGAGCGCTTCGTCGATGTTCCTCCACTTTTGACGACTTTGACTTTCTACGCGCTTTGATGGACACGTCTGACACCCAGTGGAGATACGTGTTGAATAGATGAAGTAATAAAACGTCTTTCCATTGGTCATTTGGATACCCAACGCTAACGGTTGCTAGGGAATATTATGGGCACTCCATGCACTGTAGAAAGTCAAAATCGTCAAAAGTGGAGACACGTGTTTTTCATCGGACAGCACTGATTTGTGGAAAGTGCCAGTATCCTAGAAGTGCCCCTGATCCATTGTGGGGCCTTCTTGGATCAGACTATGCTCTGAACTGTCAAGGCATGGACTCAGGACCTCTAAGGGTGTCCTGTGGTGTCTGGCACCAGTGTGTTGGCAGCAGATCCTTTGAGACCTGTTGGCTGCAAAGTGGGGTACCAACACTTTCCACAGAGGCCAGATCATCACCTTTAGCTCTTCTTGAGCCATTCCTGAGAAGTTTTTGTGGTGTGGCGGGGTGCACTGGGAGGGGGAGTACTTGGTCTGCAAACAGCAGGTACGGGTGGGTACCTGGTCTTGGTTTGGGCTGGTGAAGTACATCAAGTGGCATCCACATAAATGCCAGGACCAAAAGCTTCCCAGCAGAACACTGCATTGTAACAAGATCAATTTTACTCACTCACCCGCCAGTGGTTTAATGTTTCGACTGACTGGTGTAAGAACATAATGTACGCAGTGTACTTCATATCAGTATACTAATTAAGTATCCGATTTGAGACACAGCATAACTTTCACACTGCTCATTTTAGACAGGCCACCGCCATAAAACATTTCTTTTGTTTATGTCATTCACTGTGCGTTTACATCCTTGTTAGTAAAGGACTTTTTTCAGTGTCTAAAATACATTTTGTTGCTGACGCTGTGCACAGCAACACACTCCTTAGCTTCAGTGTCAGACTCCTCTAAACTGACATCTACTGTATGTAATACACCGACTATAGATGAGAACCTTATATGACCCCACATCAAAAGATACAAACCATCCCTTTAAACTTCACTTCAGGCAGCTTGTCTTTTGTCTATCTATGCACACGCACACACACACACACACACACACACACACGTATGTATATATGTAAATGTAAGATAACAAAGACCCTGACACATAAACATGATTTCTGTGCAGTTGCAGGTGAAGTTGTTCTGATTCCTCGATCAGAAATGCTTCCTACACTGCTTAAAGTGCTGGATCAGGTATCTACGAATATGCAACTTCATGCACAGATCCAGTATCCCGGAAATTAATTCTTCTTTGTGGCTCCAAAAAAGTACAAAGCAAGTTGCGCTGTGCAGCCACTAGGGGTGTGCCATATTATCGTGTTCACAATAATAACGGTATACATTTTAATATCATATAAAAAAATTCATATTGTGATACTCGCAAAATTTCGGCTTGTTGACATAATGATGTCATCCTGTTACCCACGGCAACAACAAGCATGACTGAAAGTCAAACTATTACGATTCTGTGGTGGATCCAAAAAGAGGAGCGGCTTCAGTAGTGTGGAATAAACTGTGGCGTCCTGAATGTTTTACTTCTCTTAGCGCTCAGAGGGAACTCAGTCAGCGGCTCGTCTGGCAGCAGCACAGCGTCTCTCTCTCTCCTCTCTATTGATATTGTAACAGAATCTGAATCTCACTCTGAGTTACTGTTGTTGTTCACAAACTAAAGAAATGAGAGATCAGTTTTCTTTTGTTTTTACTGAAGATTTGAAGCAAACTGTGAAACTAGATCACTGATTTTGTTGCAATTCTATCTTCTTAAAGTAATAATAAAATATTTTTTACTAATGTGTCATATCGTCAAGGATATTATCCCAAAAAATATCCTGATATTACTTTAGAGCCATATTGCCCACCTCTAGCAGCCACAGGCAACTACTGTTTTATAGACCCTTTTACTGTTAGTACAGTATGACATTTTTTGGTAGGCGGGGCTTAGCTGGAGGCAAAACAGTTCTCCACAGACATTAGCTAGCGCTAGCTAGCAAGTTCTGTTGTCTTGTTTTAGACAATGGAGGAAGATGATGTGAGTGGTGCGTTCAGAAACACTCATTGTGAGTGTGGGAGCGCACTCTGACACAAACTGGAGCGTTGATAAATTGGGAGCGCTGTCTGAATGTAGCGTTGGGTTATCCAGAGCAGCGCACTCTCAGAGTGGCAGAGCGCACTCTGGACACTCTGTCTGTGGAGACGGAGCAGCAGAGCGCCGAGCGGAGTGAATGTGTGATTAACTTAACCGTTGGTTCATTCATGTAGAAATATAACGCTGCGTTTCTTCCACCAACAGGGCTCTCATTTTAGTGTAGAGCGTCAGACTGAATTTACCAACGCACCATGTCAGGTCACTCACTCTCCGGGACCGCCAGTGTTACTTGAATAAGTAAACACTGACCAACGGGACCAGACTGGCCGACCCGTATGCTCTCACTCAGTGGATGGATGATGTCACAGGAAGCCAATCTTACAAAGGAGGACCACACTTGTTTGTTTTGCTATGGAAGCTAACGTTAGCTAATGTGCTAAAAAGTTAGCGTTCCAGAGAAATCCAATATTCCTCTTAATCCCTCCCCAGTTTCTGATGAGGTGGACATGATAACCCTTAATACACATAACCTTATTCATCCCTACAACAGGAAATACTTTTTCCCTAACCTGATATGAAGTGTGCGCTGCACATGTGAGCATTTTTGATGATGGCCTCCGTCCAGTCCTTTGGTCTTATCACATTTAACCATAGTTGTCTTTGTTTTTGTTGACGGGCAGTGGCGGCTGGTTTTGAGCCATGACTCCTTCTATTCTGGCTCCCAATAACACAACAAGACAAACACATTTTAACACTCCTATGTAGCCTACAGCCCTGTGGGGGAGAGGCAGCTGCACCTCCAGCTGATAAACTGATGTCATCATGATGTCAGCTCTAAAAGGGTCTAAAGTGGAGAAGAAGAACTAATTTCCGGTAAATAGTGTAAAATTAACTGTCAGCAAAATGTCCGTAATTTGGCATTAGTTCAAACTGAGCCATGTCGTACAACGATATCAATCATTTCACATCCACACAGGGTCAGCAGTATACAGCTGTTCTTTTTTTTTTTTTTTTAAAGCAGTGGTATAACATTGGTACTCAGTGTGCAAGTTTAGGTATCGGTAAGAAAAGAAGGATATCTCTAGCAGCAGGAATGACACAGAAATGCTAACATGAGCAAATGGACAGTATGGGACACAAACATGGTGACTTTGCTTTGACGTGATCGTCCCTGCAGCAGACTGCTCACACTCACATCACACATACCTCTACTCTGACTCAATCTTTGGACTCAGACCTGGAATTGGCTTTTAAATTACGCCCTGAACTCCGTCTGGTGTAAAACTGTTGACACATGAGATCGCTCTTTGTTCACACACAAAGACAGGACCAACAGACACACGTACAAATGGACGTGCAGAATAAACTATGCTCCCTGTGTTTTTGGAAAATGAGTGATTTATTCAGATGAAGGCATGAATGACAGAGAGGGGGGGTTCTCTGAAGTCTGTAGCAGCACTGATGGATCCTAAACACACAGTCCATGCCACACGGACACAAAGTACACATCACCAGAGGGAAACAAACGCTGAACAGGCAAGGAGAGGACACACACCAGGAGATCAAATGGAGTTGTTGGACTTTACATTTGTCTTTCAAAATAATTTCAATTCAGATAAATAATTTAGGCAATAAATAGTTCCCCAACACACCGGGGAAGTATAAAACCTATATAAAAATAGAAAAGGCATAATAGTTTAAATATACATCTCAACAATTGTCTTGCTTCCTAGTTCTATATAAAAAAAAAAAACATGTTTTCTTGCAAGTCTAAGCAACTAACAGGTTTGCCTCGAGCAATTTGACATTTATATGAATTCTCCAATCACAGAAGATATTCAGTGAGAGACACAGTGGTGTAGCCCTCTGTAGGTTAGCTAGCCGCCAGCTAGCAGGACAGTAGTTGAGGGATGTTGATGAATTTTTACAAAACATCTGGATTCAAGGTAGAAACGAGCTAAAACCACAAGATGTATTCAAACAAAGCGTTAAATCTGCACAGGACACAACGAGCCTGTGAGGTCTGGTTTCATATCCAAACTTCACAGCATCACTAGTTTCAGCTGACGGCTTCACAGCCGCATCAGCCCGACCTCTGACCTGTCACTCAGAGTGCAACAGCACAGGAGGAGCACCACCCAAACATGACGAGTTTAGTCCTTAAAAATAAAATCTCTATTTAACATGCAACTTCAACTGCATCAGAAATGTGTCTCACTAACCTCCAGGTAAAGAATAACACAGTAACTGCAAAGAGCACACGGAGCACAGAGGTGTCATAACCACGTCACACAGAAATCAATGTTTGAATACAACACAACCCACACCTGAGGCTACTCCTCGAGTTTAAGCCATGCAACAGCTGCACACACCCACACAGGTCAGATACAAACAAGCATTAATGTGTCGTCTTTAACTGCAGCTCAGAAACAGGCCGCAGTTCGTCACCTCAGAGCTCAGAGGAGAACTGTGAACAGAGACAACCGTCTCCTCTGTGGCTGCTGCAACTGTTCTCATTCCCAGGTCATCAAACGCTTTGTCAGGCCCGCACACGGTGTAAAAAAGACAGGTCCCTAAAAGTGAAGCCAGAACATCCTAATCGCCCCCTGGTGGCTGGCTGCAGTACAGGACATAAACCCAGCCAAACTAAAAACTTCACACACATCAGATAAATTTTTCCCAAAGACGGTTTCTGTCATTTCAGGTAGTTCTTCTCACTCTGCTGTTTGTTGAGTTGTTAAGTTTGGTTTTAATTAGTCATTGGATGCAATAAATACGGGTTGTGACATCACGATTGACAGCTGTGTGTGTAAATCGGTGTGCTTGCGATCAATGGCGCTGCTTGCAGCTGGGTCAGAAGCGTATTTGGGCGGGAACTCGACCCTGCGGAGATCACAACCAGGATATTTTGGCTTCATATTTGTACAGTGGGAGTAAGGTGGAGATGTGTTGTCCACCTTTATATAAAGTCTATGGTCACGCCCCTCGGAGTCTCATAGCGACACACAGGGAAACCTTTAGTGTGTGTATGTGATGCACAGATGAACGTCAAGCAGTCGGGGTTAGGTTTAGAAAAAAGATCATGTTTTGGGTTAAAGAGTAACTGAACCCCAGAGTTTTGGTTTAAATGTCTTTAATGACAGGCCCACTTGCTCCTTCGTGCCGGGCAGAGGAGTTGCAGGGGCCGCTGGGGTGTTGACTGGTGATGGAAGCTGCACCATACATGTCACCTGTCACCAGATAGACCAACAGGAACCCAGTTTGAACCAGAAGAGGGCAATCTAGATGCATATTTATAACACAATATGTTGTAGGCCTGCTCCCTAATAGTCGACCAAAAAGGTCATTAGTCGGCAAGATTTCAGTGGTCGCTTAGTCACAGAAAAAAACAAAAAACAAAAGTGAAACTCTATCAGGAGCTGCGCCTTGTCAAAATAAATCCAAACCTATATGACTGGACCATGTGTGACTTTAATGTGAAAGGACAGACACAGGAAGTGTCCACGCTCAGCAGTCAGACAGGAGTCAGGTTAATTTCCAGGGCTGGTACCTGCGGTTATTCCACAGGCTAGTTAATAACATGTCGGGCAGGAAATCCAAAGTGTGGGATCATTTTGAGAAGGTGAAGGACGAACCCAAGGTGATATGTAAACTCATCTTCATTGGTCGACTACAAACATGACGTATCATCTGAAACATGGAAGTAGCTACATGCCCATTAGCCCACAGCGTCATTAACAGGCGGCTCGCTCAGTGTGTGACGTGCACTTGTAGATAAAATATAGGCCTATATTAATGAAGGTTCATTAGTACGGTTTTGTATTTCTCTGTAATGTAGCACAGTGTTAACAATGTTACTGATACTATTCTTTCTCACACCTTCAACTCAAACCACCAGCACTAGTTTTTTGATAAACTACTAATATATAAAACATTCGTATAGGGAGTAAAAACTGACCTCAGGCAGCTAGATTTCTGACCCACTTCTCCAACTGGCCGAGTGAAAAAAAACATTAACGTTGAACCCTTATGTTTTTGGAAAGAGGTCTTTTTGGGCCACGTGACACCACACGACAGATTTAATTCCACTGTTTGCCCATCACTAAAATTGGCTTCAAATCCTGGAGCACTTCCTGGGGGCCTGGACGTAGGTATGTCAGTGACGTAAGTTCAAACACTGATCTTTGGTTTCACAATGGGACATGAACTGTGGTCGCCTGGATGAAATTCCAATTTCATTTAACCCATCCACTCACCCTGCCTGGACTTTCTTGCGCTTTTTACTCCCTCAGTGGCTCTCAGAATCACGTTTTGCCGTGGATGGGTTTCCACTGGAGTTAGCTGAGAGCCCGGTGAGTCTAATAAAGAAGCGTCAGAGTTTGATGCCCTGGGAATGAGAACGGGATGTTTCCTCTATCAGCAGGAAGGTTACGGGAGGTGACTGACTTCAGTTCAGAGTGGAAACACCAGAGAACAAAATGTTCACAGCATCAACGTCCTGCTGAACTGTCACAACAGTCACTAATCTAGACTCTGCCCTCACAACACACACACGCACACACACACTTTACAAACGCAGAGTGAAGACAGATATGTCTAAATGTGCATGTTTAAGTGGAGCTCCTCCTTCTGAACAATGTAAGCTTCTGTACCTTGAACCTTACAGCTAATTCAGGTGTATATATATCACAGACAGGAGATAATACAGACACCCAATACAGAGCAGGGATCACCACCCGTTTTGGTTTGTAACAGTGTGAAAGTAAACCTGATAATGATGTTAATGTTTCCTAATCAAACGTGGCTCTGTCTGTTCCAGCTGCTGCCTGATGTCAGGAGCATCCTGCTGGGTGGTGCAGAGGGGGGGAGGGGGACAGGAAGTAATAACAGATGGATTTGGCACCTATCTGACCTGACTGTCAATGTGCAACACATCCTAACAATCAACTCATATGTGTATTATGTACCACAGCAAACTGATAACATTTCAACTTAAATGAAAATACACCTGTTTCTCTCATTTATCAAAAGGAAAACAAAGTGCATGAACCACAACGTAACACAGGAAGAATCCAGTCTAGCATGAAAACTCTTGCATGTAGCTTGACGTGACTCGTTGCCTGGACATAGTGACCAGGAGAGGCAGCGCAGCAGACATCGCCCTGTAATGCATAGACAAGTTTCTGAGTAGACCAGTCTTGGTTATTCATACTCCACTTACCATAACACCGCCCTGCCTAACTAAGTCTGCAGTGCCTCAGCACCTTCAGTAAGGCTTGCTGTCATTCTTTGAGCGCTTCAGCTGCACCTTCAGCCTCTTCATACCGATCTGGAAACCATTCATTGACTGGATGGCCGCCTGCGATGACACGGGGTTGTCGTAGCTCACGAAGCCTGGAGGAGAAATAAAAACACTTGAGTCAGAAGGGGCACACAAGATTCGTTGCTAGATGTGGGAGGTCGTATTAGAGGCTTAGTATCTAAGATATATTTATTCTTAAACTCTGTCTGCAGAGTTTTAACTCCTGGTAACAGATGGCAGCAGGTTAATGTTGCGCCAAAATGCCGTGAACTCACCAAAACACTTGCTGAGGTTTGTCTGTTTGTCGATAAAGACTTTAGCAGAGATGACGTTTCCAAAGGGCATAAACATCTGGAGCAGGTCCTGGTCTCCGAACTCCTGGGGCAGGTGGTAGATGAACAAGTTGGCACCTTCTGGACCTGCCAATCAACACGTGTGTTTTACTAAACATACAAACAGTAAACACAGAGATATTTGAACAATGTATGACTCAATAAATTCATTAAAATGGATGTGGAAATCTGTGTCAACAGATTAAGAAGATGAGGCAACAAACTGAACTGTTTGCTAAACCGCAGTCTGCCAATCTGAATTTCCACATGAATATTTTTTCCACCACGTGACCCCCGGGGAGCTTTGTAGTATCATGTAAGAATTTAATTATAAAAATAAATGAATGAAATCAGAGTATGGTTTATAGAGGGACTAACATTGTTTATGGACATGAGTTTGTTTTAAAGCTGTTGACATGAAGGTGGTGATGTCTTACCAGTGCTGCGACTGTCGCTGGCTGACGCAGCAGATTTAAGACAAGACAGAATCCTTAGCAGAAGGTGAGATCAACACACAACACACACACACACACACATCTCTACCTATCTCTACACATCTCTACCAACCCACCCATGACACTACTTTAAATAACGGTAGGAGTCGAGCACTGAGCATCTTAGCTTTTCTGTCTTCTGTCTGCAGAGGGAGTCTGTGTCCAGTCTCCGGAGAAAAATGTTGGCATTGTACGTTTCTGCAAACTATGCACATGTTACATTTGTACGTTTCATATGAATCTATCAACATTTTTACTACTACTACACTGCTACTTCTAGAGTGACTTTGGGGGGTGAAGGCGACAACAAATGGCATAACACCTGGGCTGAGATGCCTGCCAAACTGCAGACCACTGCTGAAGACCATCATCAGCGAGTCACTGCTGTGTTTCCAGCAGCTTTTTAGGTTTTAAATGTGGCTGTTTTCAAGCAACCCGTCTGTGTTTTTCCATCAGCGTCTTTCACTCTCAATTTGGGTGTTTTGTAGTGACCCATCTGTTTTTTTCCAGCCGTGATAGTGCCACGAAAAGAGGCTGTTTTTACTGAGACGTTGCTTCTTTTCCAGCTGCGACCGGCCCCCCAAAATCAGGTATTTTAAGCCAAAGCATGATCTTTTCCAGACCATAATCAAATGCTTTTTGTGCCTAAACCAGTGTTTATTTAATTGACGAAAACGAAACGATGATGAGCAAAAAATAGATCTTCATAAAAGAAACTAAAACAAAATCGATGATTCATTTTCGTTGACGAGACGTGACGAAAATGTTTGTGGTGGACTATCGGACGTTGAAAGCCAAGAACAGCCGTGCTTGTACTTATCTTCAAATACCACATGAGCGACTGGTAAACTCCAGTAAATAGTCTGCACCAGGATGTTTTCGTTGGAGCAAGTTGTGAGCTGTAATTCAGCAGTAAATAATCAGCCGTGTGTGTCTGACTGTGGATGGTGGAGCTGCTGAATGGATTTGTGGAGTTTGTTAGTTGCAGTGGTGGCTATTAGCAGCTAGCTCCACTCGCAGACTTCACAGCTTCACCCCGCAGGACTCCACTCAGTCCGGACTGGAGAAGGTTTGTGGGTTGATGGTGTCTGACAGGCAGGTAGGAGGCTCAGTTATCTGTGAGTGTAGCTGTGCTGTAAGTAAACAGTCTGAACTCAGATCAGTTTTCTCTGACAGAGATGAAAGTTTAGTTTGAATCACCAACTCTGTGAGAGGACACTTGGGCTGTCAACGAATATTCTAAAGTCGAATTTGAAAAAAAAAATGGACCTTCGAATGTAAAAATTGATATTTGATTGTGGAGAAAAAAAACAGACCAGAAAATAGACCAGATGCCGAAATGATCGCTGCAGGGTGCGAGCCGGCCACGGAGCTGCGCGGCGTGGCGCAGCCGGGGTGGATGACACAGTTGGTTAACATGGGCGCCGAAAGGAAACTGGCTTCGCTTCGAGGTGCTTCTGCGGGCGGTGTGGCCTAATGGGTCAGAGAGGGGGGGGCGAGCGAGAGGTCCGCGGTCGTTTATAACGTAATGTTATAGATAACTGTTTTATGTGTTTTAATGTGTAGGTATGTAAATGTTTTCAAAGACGTTTATGTTGAAATAAAAATACCTACAAGTAATTATGTTTCCTTGTATTAGTTTGCCCTCTTGTGGACATAATGAGGAAAAAAAAAAATATTCGAATGGTTCGAACCTATGAGTTATTTTTAGAAGGAATATTCGAACGTCATTTTTGAGCACTTGTTTCTGCTTCTTAACAGTCAGATGGATAAGTCAGAGTTTACAATGAACCTGGGGACAAATCCTAGTTGTGTCACATTAGTTATTCACACGTTAACCACAGCGCCTGCTGAGACAAAGTTTTAACTGCATAATAATGAGCAGATGTAAAGTATCTTTGGATTTCAGAAACGTACAGTGCCAACATTTTTCTGGCCACTGGGTTGCTATGGCAGCCTATTGAACAGGCTCAAATGTTAGCCTGCAGCCCGTGATGTTTTTGTGTTTGTTCAATTTAACTCCAACACTGGACAGAAGACAGGAACACTGTGAAGCATGCTCAGTGGTTGTACAGTAAACAGCTCCAGCTCTCTTTACATTTCTATACCCCCTCCAGTCACCCCCATGTCACCTCCTTTTTGTTAAACCCACCTTCCTTTTGGCTGCCTGCAGCTGAGACGCTCTGCTGGGACAGCAGGCTCTGGTTATACAGGCTGGGGAGCGCAGCAGCAGCGTACTGCTGGATGCCTGAGTAGGCCTGGCTCAGTGCCTCCATGGTGTTTCCTGAGCCATTAGACAGGCCTCCAGAGCCGAGGCTGCCGTTCAGAGCCGCCATGCCTGCATCACAGTCACATGGTGTGATGTAACAATAGTTTGAAAACACAGTGACATTATATGACATCTCCTCTTTCAATCTTAAAGACAAAGCTTTACATTGAGCGTTCAGCCTGACAGTAATCTAATGAGTGGACGTGCACAGGTCCAGCTGTGGGTCAGTACCTGCCAGAGAGCCCATGTTGAGTCCAGCTCCAGCACCAGCAGCCAGAGACTGCAGGGCCCCCAGAGAAGCCATGGGGTTGACTGATGAGTTGCTGCTGGAGGTTGGGGAGGAGCCTGCACAGAGAACATTCACTGTTAATGTCATCATAAATAACATTATAACAAACATGATGTTACAGTGCTAAACGACTCTAGTAAGAAACCTCAGTGTCATTTTAAATTGTGATCTCAATTGTAAAGCTCATTTTAATTCATTAACGAATACTGCATTTTATCATTTACACAATATAGCTAAGGTATGACCTCTACTGAACCATCAAGATGCTGAGAAGCTTGTCCATGCTTTTGTTTCCAGTTGTCTTGATTATTGTAACACCCCATACACCGGCCCACCTAAAACTGCCATAGCAAAACCACAGTACATTCAGAACGCTGCTGCTGCCAGGGTTTTAACAAAAACTAAAAGGAGAGACCATATAACTCCTGTTCTACGTAACCTGCACTGGCTCCCAGTATCTTTTAGAATTGATTTTAATTTTTTTATATACTTTATAATAAAATCTAAAAAAATATATATAAAAATATAAAAACTAAAATCCTTCTTTTGGTTTTTAAGGCTCTTAATGGCATCACCCCCTCCTATATTATAGATTCTCTATCACCTTATGTCTCTCCACGAACCCTGAGATCCTCCGCAGCTGCTCTTTTATCTGTTCCTACTGTCTCTACAAAAACCTTTGGGGATGCTTCATTTAGCTACCATGCTACCACAATATGGAACACTCAGCCTTTAAATATTAGACTTGCTGGCTCAGTGGACAGTTTTAAATGATGACTCAAAACATATCTTTTTAATCTGTTTTCATATTTTTTAATTACTTGATTAATTAGTTGATTATCTCTTTGCTTTTTGTCTCTGCCGCTGAATTGTAAAGCACTTTATATACATACAAATATGCACTTTATATACATATAAATATATACATATACACAATAAAGTAAGTATATATAAATGTACAGATGTTTCACAGTGCGGACAGAATTCTATCAATATTGGTTTATGTGCACCTAGTGTGTGTACCTTGACTATGAAACAGTTCTGTAGTTGTAATTTTTTTTACCTGAGCTTGTTAGTGCACTTAGTGGGCTGCTAGATGTCGTCATGGCGCTGGAGCCTGTGGGCGTGGCCTGTGTGGCAGTAGCTGCAGCTGCTAGAGCAGCCAGGTTCTGCATGGCATTAAGACCTGACAGAAACACAAACAGTGACGTTAAAGCTTGCGCTCACCCTTCATCTGACCGTTCTGTATATATAAACTACAATTACCACCATGGGTTGTACGTCTCTGCACACACGTCAAGTTTCTCTTACAGTTTACATCCATGTCTGTGAGACATGGACGCTTCAAACCCACTGTGCCCCCGACAGCTCAGAGGATCTTTACAATCAGCACAGTTTCAAGATTAGAGTCACCAATTCAGTATCTGACCAACTGTCTACACTTCTCTTCCTGAGATATGACTTTGAATAATGGCCCGAAAAGTTTATATATTGACCAAGTTGCAGTCTCAAAGGAAAGGTGATTTTCTCCACACAGTGAATTTTGTTAATAACTGCAATCCAAGTCGTCCTTTAACGGGGGACGAGCCTGTAGCCACCTCTGTGTGATGGCTTTCTTGCTTGCAGCCAAAAATACTTTGTACAGGTATTTTTCCTGGGTCATGAGATTGTCTGGGGTTTTGTCCAAGTACAATATGACAAAAGAACAATCAACTTCTATTCCAAAGATGTTCCTTCTAAGTGAACTTCTGTGCCAAATTTGAAGAAATTCCCTCAAGCTTTCTTTGAGATATTGCATTCACAAAATGAGATGGATGCAAGGTCACAGCACCTTTGACCTTTTGACTCTTGATCATCAAAATCTAATCAGTTCATCCTCAAGTCCAAGTCAAGCTTTGTGCCAAGTTTGAAGAAATATCCTCAAGGCCTTCTTAAGATAGCACATTCACGAGAATGAGACAGACAAGGTCACAGTGGTCTTGACCTTTGACTTATGACCACCAAAAACCTATTAGTTCATCATTGAGTCCAAGTGGACATTTCCTTGAGGCGTTTTTGAGATATTGTGTTCACAAGGATGGGATGGACGGACGTTTGGACAGACAACCCGAACACATGATGCCTCTGGCTGCAGCTCTCGCCGCCGCAGAGGCATAAAAGCAAGTATATAAGGAGGCGTTCTCTTCTGGAGTTTTACTGGCTGTGCAGGTTTGACAAATGACATGGACCTCTTTCAGACCCAGAAGCCACTAGTGTGATTATTATTCAGCCAACAACATACTGACATACTGAACTCTTTACCTTACATGACATCATGATAGTTCATGGTGCCATGTCTGTGTGTGTTTCTGAGTGTGTGTACCTGAAACAGGGTGCAGGTTGTTGAGTGCGTTCCCCGTGGAGGCCGACTGCTGCAGTAGCTGTAAGTAGAGCTAAAGCCAGGAGATATGAGAAACAACATGCTAAAGTGGAAGTGACGGGGAAGTTTAAACTGAGGAAACTGCTTCGTCAACAAGCTGATCATTAGGTTGAGCACAAACAGACACTCACTGCTAGGTACTGAGGCCCCAGGCTGTTGAGCCCCGTGAGATTTCCCCACATGGAGGCAGCACTGAGCTGCTGCATCTGCTGCTGCAGCTGTTGGGCCATGCGCTTCTGCTCCTTGTCCTTCTGAGTGTCTGCGAACTTCACCACGATGGGCGACGAGCAGCCCTGGACACACACAGGAAATTTTTATACTCTGACAGTTTGACGTAAACACTGTGCTTCTTCGAATGATTTGTCACTGTAATATTTCAACAGTAGAGACACCGTAATCCACCACTTTTGAAATCAGGGTCACAAGATCAAATGTTATTTTTCGTAAAGAAGCTGAGGTTTACCTCCATGGTCTGGGACTGGTGCATGGACTTGATGGCTGACTGGGCCATTTGTCTCGCTGTGAATGTCACAAATGCACAACCTGCAGGAGAGAAACACGATGTGTCACGACTCTGAGAGGAGACTTCTCTGAGGAAAATTCTATCTTGTCTGCACTCTGCCTCACCTCGGCTGAGTCCATCAGGGCCTCGAAGTATCCGGCACTCCTCTATCTGTCCGTACGGTGAGAACATCAGTCGGATGTCGTTCTCGTTACATTTCTTTGAGATCATTCCGATAAACAGCTTCCTGTCCTCCACTGCTGTATTCAACACAACACAACATCAAACACACCTGCTCTGTGTCAACGTAAATGGTGCAACGTTACGTTCAACATGCACATGTGTGTAACTGCGGCTCTTTTACAAATGATGTCATCAGTATGTTGAGTTAGATTCAGGACAAAATCTGAGGTCTGGGATCACAACTTTTTCAGGTCTGCCTGAAAACACCGTCAGGTGCCCGTATAAACATCAAAACCGGTTTTGCTTGCTGTGATCAGACTGGACGTTAACAGATCCTTCCTACAGTACAGTAATGTGATGTGTAATGTAAGTGACAAAATCCACACTTCACCTTTGGTGCAAAAACATATTCACATGATTTAATTTACTCAGACTGCCGAAGCCTCAGATTAGCTTTAGATCAACTTTTAAAATACTTTTAAATACTGTTTGGCACTGAAAGAACTTCAGGGAGGATCTTTAAGTGACCAGTTTGAACAAGAGGAATTATTACAGCACAGTGTTTCAGACGTCATCACTGTTGATTTTCCTTGACTTGCAATGTCCTGTATTAGGTTCCGAAGCTTTGCTCATTTTCTCAGCAGGATAAAAATGTTTAAAGGTCACATCCACACTACTTTGGATAATTTGGATGATGCAGCGCTTCAGAGTGAATACACTTATGGTTCAGGAGAACCTGTATTAAATAGGTACCAGTTCCTGACTGGTCTTAGTAAATGATGCCATTCAACAGTTTCACCCAAATAATGACATTCACAAATTACATAATTACAACTGTTTGATGCATTAAGTTTTTTTAGGGCTGTCATTACAGAGTTGTTTGCTGGTATCAAAGGAGACAGAAGAAAATGATAGAGAATTCTTACCATTGTTTTTCTCACTGTCAGCCGGCTTCATCTGGATCGGGTGGTGCATCTGAACAAGACAACAAAGAACACGTTAGAACTTATACTGCTGACTCGTGTGCTGTGTGATGACTATCAGTGATGTGAGCAGTAGGTTCAGAGGTTAACTTCCTCTTTAACCTGGTTGACTATGTGTAAAAAGTCTCCCTTTAAAAGTAACTAAAATAAAGGTGAAATTCTCCGTCTAGCTGCTTTTTTTCCCCCAGTAGATAAGCACATGTGCACGGTATGATAACCATCAACTTTTACATCATGGTATACCTTAAAACCCCAGTATTTATGGTTTGCAAACGTACAATGCTAAAATTTTCATCTGGCAGCTGGGCTGAGTGCAAATAAGGCAAATTTGTCGTACCACTGACACTAAGTCTTGAGTTCCATATCCAAGGCTTAAACATGCAAAATAATATGCAAAGCTAGTTAAGCCCTGAGCTAACTCCAGTGCACATGACAGATTTGTAAAGCCGGACACTCCACGCTTGGTGTCATGGAGTAATTCTCTGTCATAACATAACTAAAAGATTAAAATTGTTTGGCTGATTTCCATCAAATTTCACGTGCTAAATGACTAATACTGCTTTACCTTTCCGTCAGAGAGCCGTTCCAACAGAAGGGCAGTTAATGGCTTTAGTTCCTCTTCTATGCTCTCGTCAAAGCCACCAGACTCCATTGACAAAAACAGTCATTTTAGCTCACTGAACATGGAGGCTGCTGGTGTACCACTGCCTCGATCAGTTAGTTAGTTTGTGTTATTGTGTGACTTTGGTGAATCCGAACTAACCCTGTGAAACGCCAAAGTTACACAATAACTCAAACTAACTCACAGATGGAGGCAGCAGTAGACCAGCAGCTCCTGTGTTCAGTGACGTTAAAACACTGTTCTTCTCAGTTGAGTCTGGCTTTGAAGAGAGAGATATTATTATGGCTTCAGTTTCCCGTCAGAAATCCTGTCTGACGGTAAAGTAAAGCGGTGAAAATATTCTAAATACAATGTTCACTTAAATGGCTTAGCTTCTGTGTCAGACTCCTGCTTCTCCAAACTGGGGGCGTGCCAACTGACATCTACTGTAGGTAATAAACTGACTGGAGAAATACCTCATACAACCCCACTTCAAAAGATTCAAACTATTCCTTTAAATACAAGAAAGACAAAGAAATAATTCCAACACTGTTGACACTTGGACTCCTAACGACAGACCTGCTCGCTGCTGTATCAGCTCAGACACTTCATGCATCCCACCTTTGGTTCAGCTGTTAATGACCAACCACAGAGAGGAAGTCCAAAGCTTCCATATGAACCAGCATGCATTGAAAGGTCAGATGAAAGAGGCTGTCACCTACCCCTGGAAGAATCTTCATGTTGTGCAGAGCATTCTGTGCTTCCAAGGCTGATTTTCGAGTATAGTATGTTATAAAACAGCAGCCTGCCGGGGAATGAAAGACACCTTCTGTCAGACACCTGACTCAGCACATGTGCTGTGTAAAACTCTTATATCTCTGGGCAGTTGCACCACCAGGTCATTATGAGGTCCTCACCAATCAAAAACACTATTAATAATATAACTATTAAAGATATTACCTCCAGAATTCACAATGATAATAACTACCAGAAGTACCTGTTAAATAATCATGATATGATGTTAATATGAAAACAAGGACTTTGTCACATTAAAAGTGTAATTAGTACACTATGACCCCTTCTTCACCAACAGCTCTGGTTCTGTTCATGGTTCATGGAGACTTGGTGCTATCTGGCGAACCAGATTTGAGTGGAAACACTGTGATCAACGATGTGTCATCAACAGAGGGCGCTGCACAACGCATAGAGCTGGGCGATATGGCTTAAAAAAATATCGCAATATTTTTAGGCTATATGGCAATACACGATATATTTTGCAATATTCTGACATCTCTAAAGCACTGTAGACTACTGAAATACAAAATTATTAAATAAAATAGAATAAAGTTAAATGAAGTAGCTACTGTCATAAAAAAGTTAAATAAAATACTGTTATATCTAAGTGAAATTAAGTACTGTTATGATAAAGTGATATTAAATACTGTTAGATTAAAGTTAAATAATATATTGTTATGATAGAGTTAAATAAAGTACTGTTATAATTAAATAAATCAAAGTGGAACCACTGGTGCTTTTATTTTGACGATTCCAGCTCGTCTCGGGCCACAAGTGTTGATGTTTTTGCTGTGAACTCGATCAGTTAGCTGTTAGCTGTTAGCAGTTAGCACACAGTTAAACTGTTGCTGCTGCGCCTTTAAATGTGAGGATTTATTCACTGTGACATTTTGCAAGTGGTGCTTCGTGGTCACAAAATGTGACTGAATAAAAGCAGTCTGGATCCCTGAAGATGAGAACACACTTCACCTGCTTACACACTATGACTCAGGAGAAAGTGGTCTGGACGGGCAGAGGGGTGTGTGTGATAGATCATGTTTATGGGTCTCGCTGAAGCCAGTCTCATGCCGGTGGCTTAAAAAATAACGTCACCATTTATATTTGATGTTTGTGATATAGTCATTTTATACAACCCAAGAAGAACAAGCTGCGATACATCATGTATATTCGATATATCACCACACCTAACAATGCACTGTGGAAGTAGACAACAATAGCATAATCACAGATTAAATTTATCACCTGTGAACTTTTGTTCTATTTGGAAAGATATTTGTTTTTCCCCAAAAAACAAGCATAGACCAGCTGTTACTGAAACCACTGCATACTCTTTGATCATTTCTGACTTTACTTCTCTATCCTCTTTCTGACCTGTAGAATGTGACACACCCACTGACGTCACCATGGTTTGAACTTCAGGTCAAGGAAAACCTGGTAATTTTTGGTTCCACCTGGGAACCAACTTTTTGGGTTGCAAACGGTTTATTTTTGGTTGAAATGCTCTGAACGCTTCAAAATTAGGTGCAGGTACCAGAACAAAACCAGTTCCATGTTGGTGGAAAGGGGTCTGTGTATACTAAGGTCTAGTAACTCATCTTTGAAAACATGTTTTTCCCTGTCCTTATACACCTGAACACACACAAGAAAATGGGCCAAAAGATTCTCATGTCTAAAAACTACTACTTCTAAACTACTACAGGTTGAAATGAAAACAGTTACTGCAGGCTGACCTTTGCTCTGTGGTGGATTCTGGCTGCGGTCTCGGAGAACATTTATCTCATAAACTGCTCCATAAGGCTCAAATAGTTCACGAAGCTGCTCCTCAGACCAGGACCGTGGAATCTGTCCCACAAACATCTTAATGGCATCAACATCTGGTTGGTCGGGGTGGTCCAGAGACCCATTCATCTTCTTCCCACTGCAAAGACAAATACCAGAGCATTAGATGGAGACCAGAAGCACGTTATATACACACAGTACATATTCACATAAATACGACAACTCAACAACAGACTGCTGGATCTTCAGTTGCAGATTGTTCAGCAAAACAAATGTGCAAGAAAAACTTATGATTATCTACGACATACAGCCCAGTCGCCACAAGAACATGTTGGCATTGTACGTTTCTGCAAAACATGAACACTTCACATGTGCACATTTTGTATGTATCATATCAACACTCCTTTGGTGGTATTTAAGCTGATTTTGTCATCTGGAGGAGGACAAAATGATGGATGGCGTGTCATGAGGGGGTTTGAGACCAACAATACAACAAAACCAGTTATGTTTTAGTGAGTCATCGCTGTAATTCCTTCAGCTTTTTATGCTCCAAATGTGGTTGTGTTTCAAATGGGAATAGTGGCATGAACAGTTGTTTTTACCGAGATAACGCTGCTTTTCCTGTCAGTATTGTGCCCCCAAAACCAGGTGTTTTAATGCTGCGTTCACATGGAATCAGGCAGACGGAGAACAGTTTCCAGACAGCACCAGACGAACAAACAGTTCGACAGAATGGCAGGCTGGTAGAATGAAATATGCAGGACAATATTTTGCAAAGGTGTCGAATTGTTTACAAAGACTGTAATAAAGCATGTTAAATAAAATGATTTTATGTTTAATATTTCACATAATTTTTCTAGTAGGGCTGAACGATAATATCAGCATATCATCTTTTTCTTATTGTGCACAATGAATGAATATCACATACACTGAACAGTGTTGTATTTCATGTCTCCATCTGCAGGTGGACCGTCACGATAAGAGTATTCATGTATAATATGATGTTAATTCCACTACAGAAGAGACTTGATGATCGCTAAAATTAGGTGGGGAAAAAGTGGACATACTGAGAGAGGTATTGGTCAATTAAGTTGTTATATATTGGATATCAGCAAAAAATCCAATATCGTGCATCCCTATTTTCTAGCAATGTCCAGTAATTGTGCAGATGTCCACATTTTTTTTCGTGTGTGAAGGAGCTACGTAACATCTGGTTGTAAATTCTGTTGCTAAGGATGGCAAAAAGTTCAAATATTTTAACTTTGAATGTCAATGCATCTTCCGTTAGTGTTACCAGTAATCTCTCCCGGCCTCACCTAATTTTACCGTCCTGCTCTCATCCACGAACATGACATCAACTGTGCCATCTACCATCTCCATGATTCCATGTGAACACAATTAAAGCCAAAACTTTATCTTTTCCTGACCATAACTAACCAAACCACCATAACCACAGCGTTGTTGAAATATAAAGTTCAGGATTTCAGCTACATAATAACGTACAAATCCAATGTATTCATGTTTTGCAGAAACGAACAATGCCAAAAAAATTTCTAGCCATCAGACTGCGTCATAATAACAATCACATATTGTACCTCTAAGAGTAATTATATGAGGATGCTTATTACATACCAGGCAATTGTTCACTGTCACATGCACAAACAAAGAGAGATTGAGGTCAACATCTTTGTTTTTCTTTGTACAAACACAACATGATATTTATTAATACATAACAACTGTAATATACAGATTAGAAAAGACATAAAACGCCATCATAACAACAAAAGCTACAACAATGTTGCTGAAGCCTTCTTGAATTGCTGCAACATCTCTGACTGTAGTTTTTGTAGCATGTTCCAGTAAACACTGCCTTATAATACTGCTGTTATATTATGTCATGCTACTTATGTCATGACACCACCTCCCAACAACACGTCTTCTGACACTGTTATGTAGATGGAAAACAGGCTTTCAAACTTTTACATCCCATCAAAACTTTGCTAGTTTCTGAGTATTCCACTTTCAACTTGCACACTTTAAACACATTGTTCACTCTTAGTGATAAAACAATAGTTTGAGTTCTTCACACCAACAGATGTCAACCTCAACAGCCTTGGCTGCAGAAAGACGCCACTTAAAACCTGGCGTTTTGACTCTCACTGCCGCTCTCTCCTGTTATTTGCAGCCCTGTCCTGTTAACTCAAACCAATCATAATCACAGCATCCTTGCATCTTTTCACTGCTCTCTGTGAAATACATAGTAGACTTCATGATACTGGAGATTGTGCTTTTGTCATTAAAGGGATACTCTGCCAATTTTCAACCAGCTTTGTGTCATAACAGTGTGGTCAGTATGTGACCTATGTGAAACTGCAGTCCAAAGCAGAGGTCACAGTGAAGAGAATGGAGCTAACCTTTAGTTATGTTTTACTTGTTGACATAACAATGCAACGTTAGTCGACCAGAAAGGTCATTAGTCAGCAAGATTTCATTGTTCGCCTCGTCACAGAAAACAAAAAAATGTGAAACTCTATGAAGAGCTGCGCCTTGTCAAAATAAATCCAAACCTATATGACTGGACCATGTGTGACTTTACTTTGACAGGACAGACACAGGAAGTGTCCACGCTCAGCAGTCAGACAGGAGTCAGGTTAATCTCCAGGGCTGGTACCTGCGGTTATTCCACAGGCTAGTTAATAACATGTCGGGCAGGAAATCCAAAGTGTGGGATCATTTTGAGAAGGTGAAGGACGAACCCAAGGTGATATGTAAACTCATCTTCATTGGTCGACTACAAACATGACGTATCATCTGAAACATGGAAGTAGCTACATGCCCATTAGCCCACAGCGTCATTAACAGGCGGCTCGCTCAGTGTGTGACGTGCACTTGTAGATAAAATATAGGCCTATATTAATGAAGGTTCATTAGTACGGTTTTGTATTTCTCTGTAATGTAGCACAGTGTTAACAATGTTACTGATACTATTCTTTCTCACACCTTCAACTCAAACCACCAAAATATATCATTTCATCATTACATTCATATCAGAAACATGCAGGAGACTAGTCCACTGATGGACCCCGATGACGACTGTTGGTCCACTGGGAGAATTCTTTGTCGTGGGGCAGCCCTACTCATTTTACAAAAGTGGAAGTCCAATCCGATGACCCAAAATGCTTTTTAAAGCGAGGTGTAAAGGAGGTCTATGTTCACTAGTCAGTCTTTAACTGTGTTCACTGCTGTCTGGTGCAGACCAGGTGGTGTACAGTGAGTTTTTTCACTGGAAACAGCTGCTGGTGGACGAACGGTTGATGAGAACAGTGTGACTGATCCAAAACAGTAAAGCTGTTCTCAATCATACCAAAGGAGAGGAGACTGCACAGTTGGTGATAATTCACCTTTCACATAAACATATAGTTGTTGTTAATATAAAAATATTGGCATATTGGTTTCCCACACAAAAATTTATTTCTGGCAGCCTGCCACAATATCAAACCTGACCGCCACATAGTGATTTTCTCTTTGTGGAGCTGCATGCCTCGCTCTTGCACTCTCGCTTACTAACACAATTGGGTGCATTCCTAAATAGAGCACAGTCTGGCACAAACTGGACCACTGGTAAATTCAGAGCACTGTGGAAACGTACAGTTTGGTTATTCAGAGCACCACATTCGGACTGGCCGAGTGTACTCTGGGCACAGATGCTGCTGCAGAGTGCCAAGCTCCAACCGTTCATTAATTCATATAACAACAGAACGTTCTATTTCTTCAACAACAGCACTGTCATTTTAGTGGAGGGCATCAGACTGGATTGACAAACACACCTACAACGGATCCATCCACATCTATCGTTATTCCAACCTACTTCAAATGAAACTGGCTGCGTTTCCATGTAAACCACACACTATGCAGTCCCTCCGCCAGTGGCAGTGTCACGTCTAACTTGTGTAATGGCAGCAACAGAAGGTTTGTGCCCCTCCAGCCTTACCACCTACCACCACAACTATCATTTAATTCTGTGGGAAACACACGATGGAGCTACAACGAAGACCCTTCATTACGCTGCCTTTGCTTTTTTACACAGAACTGCACAACACCGGCATAATGCTGCCTCAGTTTGGGATTTAAGATCGGATGTCGGCCTTTGGTGAGCGAACGAGGCGTGACGTGTGGCACAACAGCTTCGGCCTCTCGTGTGACAAAGAACATAACGTGGCAGGCAGTGTATTCTAAGCAACCATGACATAACATGATACAAACAATCATTTACAGTCCCTGTTATATGATTTCCTCCTGTGCTCAGAGGGTAAGGAGCTCCAGGACCTAGTCGTCTCCACAATTTGCTGTTCTTCTTCTTTGAGTTAGCTGCTTACTGCATTTTAAATCTCCCGGCAGAGGGTCACACACATAACATGTCAGCAAAATGTCACACCCATCTGTTCCTGCATTAATTCGGCACCAGCACTACCTCCGCTACCTCCTTAAAGGTGAGACAACTCTGTCCCCCCGTTCCACGATTGTGCCTTTTACACAGACAGCAAGCAGGAATAATGACACGACATTTCCACCTTTAATGGGCAGTTTAAAAGGGGCTGCTGACTGATAAATGCATCTTTCAAGACTGACATGAAGCAGAATTAAACTACGTGCCAACCAAGAGAGGAAACACCTAACTTAGTGTGTCACCTAAAGAACATCCATCCAACAAAACATGCAGAGTTCAGGCCTTTACACTGTTACACATCCACTGAAATGAACATTAACTAAGCCTGTCACAAATAACCACTGGGAGCATAACATTTTGTGTAACTGCAATTTTACAGTCTAGCTCATTGACTACTGATGTCAATATCTGATCTGCAATAAGACTGTATAAAGGGCACCTATTATATGTTTCTGTATTTTATGTCTTACATAGTGTTACAATGATGGATGTTCATATTAAACATGGCCAAATTTTTTAAATACTGATGTAAACATATGTAGATGTAATCCCTGTGAGCACAGACCTCAGACTGCAGAACACTCTGAATAACCTGTTTACAACATTTCTCTGTTCTGGCTACAGTATGATGTCATAGTGTGCCAGATTTATACTGCAAGTACTTACGTTACATGGTCTACGCTTCTACATGTAGTTAGCATCATGATGCTAACATCAGGGAAACATGATGCTAACACCAGGGAAACATGATGCTAACACCAGGGAAACATACACCAGGGAAACATGATGCTAACACCAGGGAAACATGTAATCTTGGTTGCCAATAGCCCCTTTTCCACCGCAGGAACTTTTATCATTTACCCGGGATTTTGAAAAACCTTGGCGCGTTTCCACCGAAATTACCTGGGGGAAAAAACTTTCCCTCAACCCCAAACTTTCCGTGAAAAAAGTACCTAGTAGGGGGGGGGCTGGACTTTTCAGATTCCCTGGAATTCTTGAGAGGCGGGGCTGTGTGCTGAAGAACGCTGCTTGCAGTGTTCCGCACTTCCTGGCATGGGCAGCCGCTGCAAACTTTTTTTTTCATTTCCACAAGCTTCACTTAATTTGTGTTTTGATTAAGGATGGGTACCGAAACTTGGTACTAAATTAGCCCCGGGGCTAAATGATGAAAGGCCGTAGTATTGATAAGCACTAAAGGTATTGGTTCTTTGGTGCTGGCACTGAACTCCTCCACACACATACACACGCGCCTACACGACACCGTATCCAGTGAACAGCTGAGCGGTCCCGGTGGAAACGAAAGATAACTCGAAAATGACTCGAGTTGACGGCAGCTACACTCGTTACTGTGAGTGACATTAACCCTTAGCGAGTAAGAAGCCAATACTTTATCAATACATGTGTTCATCAGCATGAACATGTCAACATGTAGACAGCAATATTCAGTATGCTCCGCCCACAGTCTCTCATCCACCGACACTAACGTTATGTCTTACACAAGGACAGCACACTAGTTCAGCAAATTGTTACTAATAAGCTCAAATGACAGCTGTCTGTATGGAGACTAACTTAGTTTGACACTTATCGTAAAATACTTTTAGACTGAGCTGCTGGCTGAGACAAACAGCCCCAACTCTCTACACCTGCATGTAACCAGCCAAGCTGGCGGAGCTAAATACAGGACACACGCCGGATCATCGACGTCATCAGCCTGATTTGAATACATTTTCTGGAACATTGAGGTGCGGTGGAAACGTAAACCACACAGAATACCAGGAATTTTTTTTACCAAGGTAAATAAATTCCTGGAAATAAAAGTTCCTGGAAATGTTGGTGGAAAAAGGGGCTACTGTGGTCATTTCTCTGGAACATGTTCAGTCGTGTTTAGAAGCTTTTATTAGTGATTTGTTTCAGCTAGAAAGTGCCGCTATTCTCCGTTACAGCCTTTCCCCAGCTGCAAGTCCACCACTAACGTACTAGATTGGCCTGCCTGCAGGCCAGACCTGTCCCTCATTGAAAATGTATGGCACACTATGAAACGCAAAATATGACAACAGAGACCTAGGACTGTTGAACAACTTAAGATGTAGATCAAGCAATGAATTTCACTTTCAGAACTTCAACAACTAGTGTCCTCAGTCCCCAAACACTAACTGAGTGTTGTTAAAACAAAAGGTGATGTCACACAGTGGTAAACATGCCCCTGTCACAACTTCTTTGGGAACATGTTGCAGGCATCAACTCAAAATGAATGTATCGTTACAAAAACACCTGACTTTCCAGGCCTGGAAAAGGTGACTGTGACATTTCATGGCTCTTCCAGGTTTTCCATGATTGTAGGAACACTGCAACAACATCAAACATGTCCGTATACACCAATGCAGTGAAATAACTTTCAAGGGAAATATGCTGAAAGACTATTTTGGGAAATAAGAACACTGATGATGTGGTCATGATGACTGAAGTGGGATTGTTCATTTTAGTTTGTTAGAGCAGTTTATTGAGCACAGAACTCTGAGTCACTGTTTCATGCAAAGATAATATGCAAAGAATCAGAGGCAGACTTCCATAAGGACTCAAAGTGATTATCATCTGAATCAGTCAAAACACAAAACCAAACCTTAAAGGAAGGCGTGTTGAAAGGTGCCACCCTGACACTCCACTAGGGGTGTTACCATCCATCTATCTGGATCTTTATATTGATTCAACGATCAACGATCCAACATCATCAATGCAAAATGAAAACATTGATCTATATCATCATATTTAGTATACGCCGTTATTTTGATATTCTGTGTCACCATCAGACAGCAGCAGATAGATAATGTCGAGCAGCCAGGAGAAAGACGATGACGATGTTTATTCAGGAATAAATCAGCAGTGTGGAAATATTTCAGATTTTGGAGAAAAAACGCGTCAACAGACAAACTGTTTATGCATGCCGTACATAAACAACGCTGCTACGAGATGAAACACGACGTAAAGTTACCTGCCTTGTCGGGCATCTCATTCCGCTAACTCCTTGTAGCAACATTAGTTGCTGTTTCAGTAATGTTGGGCTGAAAAAACATGCATGCAGACTGAAATTCAACTCTGCTGTTCTATAGAGAGAAGCTGTGATTTAAACCAATGGTGAGTAACAAAAAATATACATAATACATGGAACTTTTTAAGGTATGAGCAGAAGAAAACTCTGCTAGCCGCTAAGCTAATTCATGCAATGTAAAGGTGCTTAGGCTAACAATGGGTGACAAGCAAAAAACAAATGTTTCGTCTGTGTAGCTTGACAGTTTTTTCGGAGAAGTTAAATGATGTTACTGTTAATCTATGTTTATGGCTGGTGGGAGACGTTTGCCTTCAAGACTTCGAGCCAGATAACCCTGAAGTTACAGGAAACAGTTCATGGTTTGGGTTAAAATATAATCATTTCTTCCAGAAAGGTCTCTGACAGAAAACCCTGAAGGTTAACTTATTCTATGTGCTATTTAATGTGTGTTAGTGGAGTCAGTTTACAATAATTTATATTGCTGATGTGTTGTTATAGCCAAAAACAAAAATGAAAGGGGTGTTAGCTTCTTCTGTAACAGACTGCGTTAATTGTGTATTTAATATCGCCTCATATTGATCACAGGCCCCTGAATTGCATCAAATCGAAATTGTATCGTGGCAGACTTTGTAATATCGGCAAATATGGTCTCGTGCAAAGAACTGATGTAATATTGCATCATGATGACACTTGTGATTTACACCGCTACGCTCTACAACACAGCTGCTCCTGATTATTACTAATTAAATACAAAATCACAATAAAGACTTTAAAAATGACCGATCTGTCCAAGCTGGTTTCCAGAGACACACGACAACCTTAAAAAAAAAAAAAAAAGAAAAACCTTCAAAAGTGAAGTTACTTACACAGGACTAGAGTTCAAAGAGCAATGGTCCACCATCATCTCAGGGAGAAAATCCAACTTAAAAGACGCCATGACGGCAAAATGTGTTTGTTTCTTTCCTTCTTCTTTGAACACAACACGACAATGAAGCTAAACTGACGCAGCGATCAGAGGGTGGTGGTAAACTCCAGATCGAACACTTGTTGATAAGTCCTGCTGAAGGTTAAACTGAGGCAGCCGACAGCGCACGAAAGGCAGAGAAAAACAGTGTGCGGCGACAAACCAATCCACATGGAGAACCCGTCCACTGGAACATGAACACAACAAACAGAACTTGGCCGAGGAGTCGCCTTGGTTTGAGATGGAAGGAGAGCACAAATGACAGACACAAAGTGACAGGCCTTCAGGTCGGCTTTCCAGGCTCTGGGACTGGGACTGACAACTGCATGGAGATCATGGAGGGCTGCTGGGATCACTGGGGCCAGAGAAAGTAATGGCCATTTGGGCTCCCACAATCAAAGTGCTGATGATCCACGGCCTTTGTGAACATTTCTCCTAGGCCAGCAGATCTAGCTGCAGCGTCAGATAAACAGGGTGTCAGATTGATGGTGATAAGGCCCAGTGGGCAGAGGGAATGAAAGAGGGAGTGAATAGTGCTCCCCAGCCAGTAGCTAATCCCCGGACTAGCCACACCAGCGGCTAACAATTAGGTTCCGGCCTGAGGGGGTCTGTGTTTACCCTGTTGTCCTGCAGGCTGCACTGGTTTGTGTGTGATTTGTGTGTGTAAAAACAGAGGGCAGCCGATGTCAAATGACACTGGCTTTGGTCTTTGTGTGCAGCCCACTGTGCACACACACACAAACACACACACACACACAAAAATACACACACCAATGGAACGAGGTGGACTCCAGGGATGTATGGAACAAAACAGTGGAGTTAATATAGCGCAAAAATAAAAAAGTTACACAAACTAGTGCATATTTATTTTGCAACATGACAGCACTCAATTATCTCAGGATGCTATTTTCCTAAGACCACAAACAAGTCAGTGAAATAACAAGAGCGTCTTTCTAAAAGCTTCGAACCAAATCTCTTTTATGGAAAGCTTTACATCTATCATCATCTCAGGGTATTAGGGACTGTTCATTATTTATGACGGGGGAGGATGTGGTGCAAAACAGGGGACTTTTTTGGGCTAAGGGGAGGGCGTACAACTTTAAATGGTTGTATTTTGTATTCATTTTTGCCCCATTTCCACCAGGCAGTCCTGTATGTTTCTGTTTCCACTCTGAAAAGTTGTGGATGGTACCAACAGAAGCGTTCCTTACTGTCCCCATGTTTGGTCCCCCCTCTGTTGGGGTACCTAGCACACAGATCTGGTACTAAAAGGTGGAGCTGTGAACACTGCAGTCTGATTGGTCAGTAGAGGACGGTCACTCTGCTCAGGGCTGAGTTGTGTCTGGTTTTGAGGCTCATGTAACCACTGTTCATACTGTGGAGAGTTTTA